>NW_027484939.1:0-112613 GCF_050908995.1 Andrena cerasifolii
GTACTCGTTTCACTCGTTTTACTCGTTTCACTCGTTTTACTCGTTTTAATCGCTTTACTCGTTTTACTCGTTTTACTAGTTTTACTCGTTTTTACTCGTTTTACTCGTTTTACTCGTTTTACTCGTTTTACTCGTTTTACTCGTTTTACTCGTTTCACTCGTTTTACTCGTTTCACTCGTTTCACTCGTTTCACTCGTTTGACTCGTTTTACTCGTTTTACTCGTTTTACTCGATTTACTCGTTTTACTCGTTTTACTCGTTTACTCGTTTTTTACCCGTTTTACTCGTTTTACTCGATTTACTCGTTTTACTCGTTTTACTCGTTTTACTCGTTTTACTCGTTTTACTCGATTTACTCGATTTACTCGTTTTACTCGTTTTACTCGTTTTACTCGTTTTACTCGTTTTACTCGTATTTACTCGTTTTACTCGTTTTACTCGTTTTACTCGTTTACTCGTTTTACTCGTTTTACTCGTTTACTCGTTTTACTCGTTTTACTCGTTTTACTCGTTTACTCGTTTTACTCGTTTTACTCGTTTTACTCGTTTTACTCGTTTTACTCGTTTACTCGTTTTACTCGTTTTACTCGTATTACTCGTTTTACTCGTTTCACTCGTTTTACTCGTTTCACTCGTTTTACTCGTTTCACTCGTTTTACTCGTTTCACTCGTTTTACTCGTTTCACTCGTTTTACTCGTTTCACTCGTTTTACTCGTTTCACTCGTTTTACTCGTTTCACTCGTTTTACTCGTTCACTCGTTTACTAATTTTACTCGTTTTATTCGTTTTACTCGTTTTACTCGTTTTACTCGTTTTACTCGTTTTACTCGTTTTAATCCTTTACTCGTTTTACTCGTTTTACTAGTTTTACTCGTTTTACTCGTTTTACTCGTTTTACTCGTTTCACTCGTTTCACTCGTTTCACTCGTTTCACTCGTTTCACTGTTTCACTCGTTTCACTCGTTTCACTCGTTTCACTCGTTTTACTCGTTTTACTCGTTTACTCGTTTTACTCGTTTACTCGTTTTACTCGTTTTACTCGTTTTACTCGTTTTACTCGTTTTACTCGTTTTACTCGTATTACTCGTTTCACTCGTTTTACACTCGTTTCACTCGTTTTACTCGTTTCACTCGTTTTACTAATTTTACTCGTTTTACTCGTTTACTCGTTTTACTCGTTTTACTCGTTTTACTCGTTTACTCGTTTTACTCGTTTTACTCGTTTTACTCGTTTACCCGTTTTACTCGTTTTACTCGATTTACTCATTATTACTCGTTTACTCGTTTTACTCGTTTTACTCGTTTTACTCGTTTCACTCGTTTTACTCGTTTCACTCGTTTTACTCGTTTCACTCGTTTTACTCGTTTCACTCGTTTTACTCGTTTCACTCGTTTTACTCGTTTCAATCGTTTTACTCGTTTCAATCGTTTTACTCGTTTCAATCGTTTTACTCGTTTTACTCGTTTTCACTCGTTTTACTCGTTTCAATCGTTTTACTCGTTTCAATCGTTTACTCGTTTCAATCGTCTTTATCTCGTTTTACTCGTTTTACTCGTTTTACTCGTTTTACTCGTTTTACTCGTTTTACTCGTTTTACTCGTTTTACTCGTTTTACTCGTTTTACTCGTTTTACTCGTTTACTCGTTTTACTTGTTTTACTCGTTTTACTCGTTTTACTCGTTTTACTCGTTTTACTCGTTTTACTCGTTTTACTCGTTTTACTCGTTTTACTCGATTTACTCGATTTACTCGTTTTACTCGTTTTACTCGTTTTACTCGTTTTACTGGTTTTACTCGTTTTACTGGTTTTACTCGTTTTACTGGTTTTACTCGTTTTACTGGTTTTACTGTTTTACTGGTTTTACGCGTTTCACTCGTTTTACTCGTTTCAATCGTTTTACTCGTTTTACTCGTTTTACTCGTTTTACTCGTTTTACTCTTTATACTCGTTTTACTCGTTTTACTCGTTTTACTCGATTTACTCGTTTTACTCGTTTTACTCGTTTCACTCGTTTTACTCGTTTCAATCGTTTTACTCGTTTCATCGTTTTACTCGTTTCATCGTTTTACTCGTTTACTCGTTTTACTCGTTTTACTCGTTTTACTCGTTTTACTCGTTTTACTCGTTTTACTCGTTTACTCGTTTTACTCGTTTTACTCGTTTTACTCGTTTTACTCGTTTTACTCGTTTTACTCGTTTTACTCGTTTTACTCGTTTTACTCGTTTTACTCGTTTTACTCGTTTTACTCGTTTTACTCGTTTTACTCGTTTTACTCGTTTTACTTGTTTTACTCGTTTTACTCGTTTTTACTCGTTTTACTCGTTTTACTCGTTTTACTCGTTTTACTCGATTTACTCGATTTACTCGTTTTACTCGTTTTACTCGTTTTACTCGTTTTACTGGTTTTACTCGTTTACTGGTTTTACTCGTTTTACTGGTTTACTGGTTTTACTGGTTTTACGCGTTTCACTCGTTTTACTCGTTTCAATCGTTTACTCGTTTTACTCGTTTTACTCGTTTACTCGTTTTACTCTTATACTCGTTTTACTCGTTTTACTCGTTTACTCGATTTACTCGTTTTACTCGTTTTACTCGTTTTACTCGTTTACTCGTTTTACTCGTTTTACTCGTTTTACTCGTTTTACTCGTTTTACTCGTTTTACCCGTTTTACTCGTTTTACTCGTTTACTCGTTTTACTCGTTTTACTCGTTTTACTCGTTTTACTCGTTTTACTCGTTTTACTCGTTTCACTCGTTTTACTCGTTTCACTCGTTTTACTCGTTTCACTCGTTTTACTCGTTTCACTCGTTTTACTCGTTTCACTCGTTTTACTCGTTTCAATCGTTTTACTCGTTTCAATCGTTTTACTCGTTTCAATCGTTTTACTCGTTTTACTCGTTTTACTCGTTTTACTCGTTTTACTCGTTTTACTCGTTTTACTCGTTTTACTCGTTTTACTCGTTTTACTCGTTTACTCGTTTTACTCGTTTTACTCGTTTTACTCGTTTTACTCGTTTTACTCGTTTTACTCGTTTTACTCGTTTTACTCGTTTTACTCGTTTTACTCGTTTTACTCGATTTACTCGATTTACTCGTTTACTCGTTTTACTCGTTTTACTCGTTTACTGGTTTTACTCGTTTTACTGGTTTTACTCGTTTTACTGGTTTTACTGGTTTTACTGGTTTTACGCGTTTTACTCGTTTTACTCGTATTACTCGTATTACTCGTTTCACTCGTTTTACTCGTTTCACTCGTTTTACTCGTTTCAATCGTTTCAATCGTTTTACTCTGTTTACTCGTTTTACTCGTTTTACTCGTTTTACTCTTTATACTCGTTTTACTCGTTTTACTCGTTTTACTCGTTTTACTCGTTTTACTCGATTTACTCGTTTTACTCGTTTTACTCGTTTTACTCGTTTTACTCGTTTTACTCGTTTTACTCGTTTTACTCGTTTTACTCGTTTTACTCGTTTTTCTCGTTTTACTCGTTTTACTCGTTTTACTCGTTTTACTCGTTTTACTCGTTTTACTCGTTTACTCGTTTTACTCGTTTTACTCGTTTTACTCGTTTACTCGTTTTACTCGTTTTACTCGTTTTACTCGTTTACTCGTTTTACTCGTTTTACTCGTTTTACTCGTTTTACTCGTTTTACTCGATTTACTCGTTTACTCGTTTTACTCGTTTTACTCGTTTACTCGTTTACCCGTTTTACTCGTTTTACTCGATTTACTCGTTTTACTCGTTTTACTCGTTTTACTCGTTTTACTCGATTTACTCGTTTTACTCGTTTTACTCGTTTTACTCGTTTTACTCGTTTTACTCGTTTTACTCGTTTTACTCGTTTTACTCGTTTTACTCGTTTTACTCGTTTTACTCGTTTTACTCGTTTTACTCGTTTTACTCGTTTTACTCGTTTTACTCGTTTTACTCGTTTTACTCGTTTTACTCGTATTACTCGTTTTACTCGTTTCACTCGTTTTACTCGTTTCACTCGTTTTACTCGTTTCACTCGTTTTACTCGTTTCACTCGTTTTACTCGTTTCACTCGTTTTACTCGTTTCACTCGTTTTACTATTTTACTCGTTTACTCGTTTACTCGTTTTTACTCGTTTTACTCGTTTTACTCGTTTACTCGTTTTACTCGTTTTACTCGCTTTACTCGTTTACTCGTTTTACTAGTTTTACTCGTTTTACTCGTTTTACTCGTTTTACTCGTTTTACTCGTTTTACTCGTTTTACTCGTTTTATCGTTTCCGTTTTACTCGTTTCACTCGTTTCACTCGTTTCACTCGTTTCACTCGTTTCACTCGTTTGACTCGTTTTACTCGTTTTACTCGTTTTACTCGTTTACTCGTTTTACTCGTTTTACTCGTTTTACTCGTTTTACTCGTTTTACTCGTTTTCTCGTTTTACTCGTTTTACTCGTTTTACTCGTTTTACTCGTTTTACTCGTTTTACTCGTTTTACTCGTTTCACTCGTTTTACTCGTTTCACTCGTTTACTCGTTTACTCGTTTTACTCGTTCACTCGTTTTACTCGTTTTACTCGATTACTCGTTTTACTCGTTTTACTCGTTTTACTCGTTTTACTCGTTTTACTCGTTTTACTCGTTTTACTCGTTTTACTCGTTTTACTCGTTTTACTCGTATTACTCGTTTCACTCGTTTTACTCGTTTTACTCGTTTCACTCGTTTTACTCGTTTCACTCGTTTTACTCGTTTCACTCGTTTTACTCGTTTCACTCGTTTTACTAATTTTACTCGTTTTACTCGTTTACTCGTTTTACTCGTTTTACTCGTTTTACTCGTTTTACTCGTTTTACTCGTTTACTCGTTTTACCCGTTTTACTCGTTTTACTCGATTTACTCGTTTTACTCGTTTTACTCGTTTTACTCGTTTCACTCGTTTTTACTCGTTTCACTCGTTTTACTCGTTTCACTCGTTTTACTCGTTTCACTCGTTTTACTCGTTTCACTCGTTTTACTCGTTTCAATCGTTTTACTCGTTTCAATCGTTTTACTCGTTTCAATCGTTTTACTCGTTTTACTCGTTTTACTCGTTTTACTCGTTTTACTCGTTTTACTCGTTTTACTCGTTTTACTCGTTTTACTCGTTTTACTCGTTTTACTCGTTTTACTCGTTTTACTCGTTTTACTCGTTTTACTCGTTTTACTCGTTTTACTCGTTTTACTCGTTTTACTCGTTTTACTCGTTTTACTCGTTTTACTCGTTTTACTCGTTTTACTCGTTTTACTTGTTTTACTCGTTTTACTCGTTTTACTCGTTTTACTCGTTTTACTCGTTTTACTCGATTTACTCGATTTACTCGTTTTACTCGTTTTACTCGTTTTACTGGTTTTACTCGTTTTACTGGTTTTACTGGTTTTACTGGTTTTACGCGTTTTATCGTTTTACTCGTATTACTCGTATTACTCGTATTACTCGTTTCAACTCGTTTTACTCGTTTCACTCGTTTTACTCGTTTCAATCGTTTTACTCGTTTTACTCGTTTTACTCGTTTTACTCGTTTTACTCTTTATACTCGTTTTACTCGTTTTACTCGTTTTACTCGTTTTACTCGTTTTACTCGATTTACTCGTTTTACTCGTTTTACTCGTTTTACTCGTTTTACTCGTTTTACTCGTTTTACTCGTTTTACTCGTTTTACTCGTTTACTCGTTTTTTTCGTTTTACTCGTTTTACTCGTTTTACTCGTTTTACTCGATTTACTCGTTTTACTCGTTTTACTCGTTTTACTCGTTTTACTCGTTTTACTCGTTTTACTCGTTTTACTCGTTTTACTCGTTTACTCGTTTTACTCGTTTTACCTCGTTTTACTCGATTTACTCGTTTTACTCGTTTTACTCGTTTTACTCGTTTTACCCGTTTTACTCGTTTTACTCGATTTACTTTACTCGTTTTACTCGTTTTACTCGTTTTACTCGTTTTACTCGTTTTACTCGTTTTACTCGTTTTACTCGTTTTACTCGTTTTACTCGTTTTACTCGTTTTACTCGTTTTACTCGTTTTACTCGATTTACTCGTTTTACTCGTTTTACCCGTTTTACTCGTTTTACCCGTTTACTCGTTTTACCCGTTTACTCGTTTTACTCGTTTTACCCGTTTTACTCGTTTTACTCGTTTTACTCGTTTTACTCGTTTTACTCGTTTTACTCGTTTTACTCGTTTTACTCGTTTTACTCGTTTTACTCGTTTTACTCGTTTTACTCGTTTTACTCGTTTTACTCGTTTTACTCGTTTTACTCGTTTTACTCGTTTTACTCGTTTTACTCGTTTTACTCGTTTTACTCGTTTTACTCGTTTTACTCGTTTTACTCGTATTACTCGTTTTACTCATTTCACTCGTTTTACTCGTTTCACTCGTTTTACTCGTTTCACTCGTTTACTCGTTTCCTCGTTTACTCGTTTCACTCGTTTTACTCGTTTCACTCGTTTTACTAATTTTACTCGTTTTATTCGTTTTACTCGTTTTACTCGTTTTACTCGTTTTACTCGTTTTACTCGTTTTACTCGTTTTACTCGTTTTTACTCGTTTTACTCGTTTTACTCGTTTTACTCGTTTTACTGGTTTTACTCGTTTTACTGGTTTTACTGGTTTTACTGGTTTTACGCGTTTTACTCGTTTTACTCGTATTACTCCTATTACTCGTTTCACTCGTTTTACTCGTTTCAATCGTTTTACTCGTTTCAATCGTTTTACTCGTTTTACTCGTTTTACTCGTTTTACTCGTTTTACTCGTTTTACTCGTTTTACTCGTTTTACTCGTTTTACTCGTTTTACTCGTTTTACTCGTTTTACTCGTTTTACTCGTTTTACTCGTTTTACTCGTTTTACTCGTTTACTCGTTTTACTCGTTTTACTCGTTTTACTCGTTTTACTCGTTTTACTTGTTTTACTCGTTTTACTCGTTTTACTCGTTTTACTCGTTTTACTCGTTTTACTCGATTTACTCGATTTACTCGTTTTACTCGTTTTACTCGTTTTACTCGTTTTACTGGTTTTACTCGTTTTACTGGTTTTACTGGTTTTACTGGTTTTACGCGTTTACTCGTTTTACTCGTATTACTCGTATTACTCGTATTACTCGTTTCACTCGTTTTACTCGTTTCAATCGTTTTACTCGTTTTACTCGTTTTACTCGTTTTACTCGTTTTACTCTTTATACTCGTTTTACTCGTTTTACTCGTTTTACTCGTTTTACTCGTTTTACTCGATTTACTCGTTTTACTCGTTTTACTCGTTTTACTCGTTTTACTCGTTTTACTCGTTTTACTCGTTTTACTCGTTTTACTCGTTTTACTCGTTTTTCTCGTTTTACTCGTTTTACTCGTTTTACTCGTTTTTTTATCGTTTACTCGTTTACTCGTTTTACTCGTTTTACTCGTTTTACTCGTTTTACTCGTTTTACTCGTTTTACTCGTTTTACTCGTTTACTCGTTTTACTGTTTTACTCGTTTTACTCGTTTTACTCGTTTTACTCGTTTTACTCGTTTACTCGTTTTACTCGTTTTACTCGTTTTACTCGTTTTACTCGTTTACTCGTTTTACTCGTTTTACTCGTTTTACTCGTTTTACTCGTTTTACTCGTTTTACTCGTTTTACTCGTTTTACTCGTTTTACTCGTTTTACTCGTTTTACTCGTTTTACTCGTTTTACTCGTTTTACTCGTTTTACTCGTTTTACTCGTTTACTCGTTTTACTCGTTTTTACCCGTTTTACTCGTTTTACCGTTTTACTCGTTTTACTCGTTTTACTCGTTTACTCGTTTTACTCGTTTTACTCGTTTTACTCGTTTTACTCGTTTTACTCGTTTTACTCGTTTTACTCGTTTTACTCGTTTTACTCGTTTACTCGTTTTACTCGTTTTACTCGTTTTACTCGTTTTACTCGTTTTACTCGTTTTACTCGTTTTACTCGTTTTACTCGTTTTACTCGTTTTACTCGTTTTACTCGTTTTACTCGTATTACTCGTTTTACTCGTTTCACTCGTTTTACTCGTTTCACTCGTTTTACTCGTTTCACTCGTTTTACTCGTTTCACTCGTTTTACTAATTTTACTCGTTTTATTCGTTTTACTCGTTTTACTCGTTTTACTCGTTTTACTCGTTTTACTCGTTTTACTCGTTTTACTCGTTTTACTCGTTTTACTCGTTTTACTCGTTTTACTCGTTTTACTCGTTTTACTGGTTTTACTCGTTTTACTGGTTTTACTGGTTTTACTGGTTTTACGCGTTTTACTCGTTTTACTCGTATTACTCCTATTACTCGTTTCACTCGTTTTACTCGTTTCACTCGTTTTACTCGTTTCAATCGTTTTACTCGTTTCAATCGTTTTACTCGTTTTACTCGTTTTACTCGTTTTACTCGTTTTACTCGTTTTACTCTTTATACTCGTTTTACTCGTTTTACTCGTTTTACTCGTTTTACTCGTTTTACTCGTTTTACTCGTTTTACTCGTTTTACTCGTTTTACTCGTTTTACTCGTTTTACTCGTTTTACTCGTTTTACTCGTTTTACTCGTTTTACTCGTTTTACTCGTTTTACTCGTTTTACTCGTATTACTCGTTTTACTGGTTTTACGCGTTTTACTCGTATTACTCGTATTGCTCGTTTTACTCGTATTACTCGTTTTCCTCGTTTCACTCGTTTTACTCGTTTTACTCGTTTTACTCGTTTTACCCGTTTTACTCGTTTTACTCGTTTTACTCGTTTTACTCGTTTTACTCGTTTCACTCGTTTTACTCGTTTCACTCGTTTTACTCGTTTCACTCGTTTTACTCGTTTCACTCGTTTTACTCGTTTCACTCGTTTTACTCGTTTCACTCGTTTTACTCGTTTCACTCGTTTTACTCGTTTCACTCGTTTTACTCGTTTCACTCGTTTTACTCGTTTCACTCGTTTTACATGTTTCACTCGTTTTACTCGTTTCAATCGTTTTACTCGTTTCAATCGTTTTACTCGTTTTACTCGTTTTACTCGTTTTACTCGTTTTACTCGTTTTACTCGTTTTACTCGTTTTACTCGTTTTACTCGTTTTACTCGTTTTACTCGTTTTACTTGTTTTACTCGTTTTACTCGTTTTACTCGTTTTACTCGTTTTACTCGTTTTACTCGTTTTACTCGATTTACTCGATTTACTCGTTTTACTCGTTTTACTCGTTTTACTCGTTTTACTGGTTTTACTCGTTTTACTGGTTTTACTCGTTTTACTGGTTTTACTGGTTTTACTGGTTTTACGCGTTTCACTCGTTTTACTCGTTTCAATCGTTTTACTCGTTTACTCGTTTTACTCGTTTTACTCGTTTTACTCTTTATACTCGTTTTACTCGTTTTACTCGTTTTACTCGATTTACTCGTTTTACTCGTTTTACTCGTTTTACTCGTTTTACTCGTTTTACTCGTTTTACTCGTTTTACTCGTTTTACTCGTTTTACTCGTTTTACCCGTTTTACTCGTTTTACTCGATTTACTCGTTTCACTCGTTTTACTCGTTTCAATCGTTTTACTCGTTTCAATCGTTTTACTCGTTTCAATCGTTTTACTCGTTTTACTCGTTTTACTCGTTTTACTCGTTTTACTCGTTTTACTCGTTTTACTCGTTTTACTCGTTTTACTCGTTTTACTCGTTTTACTCGTTTTACTCGTTTTACTCGTTTTACTCGTTTTACTCGTTTTACTCGTTTTACTCGTTTTACTCGTTTTACTCGTTTTACTCGTTTTACTCGTTTTACTCGTTTTACTCGTTTTACTCGTTTTACTCGTTTTACTCGTTTTACTCGATTTACTCGATTTACTCGTTTTACTCGTTTTACTCGTTTTACTCGTTTTACTGGTTTTACTCGTTTTACTGGTTTTACTCGTTTTACTGGTTTTACTGGTTTTACTGGTTTTACGCGTTTTACTCGTTTTACTCGTATTACTCGTATTACTCGTTTCACTCGTTTTACTCGTTTCACTCGTTTTACTCGTTTCAATCGTTTCAATCGTTTTACTCGTTTTACTCGTTTTACTCGTTTTACTCGTTTTACTCTTTATACTCGTTTTACTCGTTTTACTCGTTTTACTCGTTTTACTCGTTTTACTCGATTTACTCGTTTTACTCGTTTTACTCGTTTTACTCGTTTTACTCGTTTTACTCGTTTTACTCGTTTTACTCGTTTTACTCGTTTTACTCGTTTTACTCGTTTTTCTCGTTTTACTCGTTTTACTCGTTTTACTCGTTTTACTCGATTTACTCGTTTTACTCGTTTTACTCGTTTTACTCGTTTTACTCGTTTTACTCGTTTTACTCGTTTTACTCGTTTTACTCGTTTTACTCGTTTTACTCGTTTTACTCGTTTTACTCGTTTTACTCGTTTTACTCGTTTTACTCGTTTTACTCGTTTTACTCGTTTTACTCGTTTTACTCGATTTACTCGTTTTACTCGTTTTACTCGTTTTACTCGTTTTACCCGTTTTACTCGTTTTACTCGATTTACTCGTTTTACTCGTTTTACTCGTTTTACTCGTTTTACTCGATTTACTCGTTTTACTCGTTTTACTCGTTTTACTCGTTTTACTCGTTTTACTCGTTTTACTCGTTTTACTCGTTTTACTCGTTTTACTCGTTTTACTCGTTTTACTCGTTTTACTCGTTTTACTCGTTTTACTCGTTTTACTCGTTTTACTCGTTTTACTCGTTTTACTCGTTTTACTCGTTTTACTCGTTTTACTCGTATTACTCGTTTTACTCATTTCACTCGTTTCACTCGTTTTACTCGTTTCACTCGTTTTACTCGTTTCACTCGTTTTACTCGTTTCACTCGTTTTACTCGTTTCACTCGTTTTACTAATTTTACTCGTTTTATTCGTTTTACTCGTTTTACTCGTTTTACTCGTTTTACTCGTTTTACTCGTTTTACTCGTTTTACTCGTTTTACTCGTTTCACTCGTTTTACTCGTTTCAATCGTTTTACTCGTTTTACTCGTTTTACTCGTTTTTCTCGTTTTACTCGTTTTACTCGTTTTACTCGTTTTACTCGTTTCACTCGTTTTACTCGTTTCACTCGTTTCACTCGTTTCACTCGTTTCACTCGTTTCACTCGTTTCACTCGTTTCACTCGTTTTACTCGTTTTACTCGTTTTACTCGTTTTACTCGTTTTACTCGTTTTACTCGTTTTACTCGTTTTACTCGTTTTACTCGTTTTACTCGTATTACTCGTTTCACTCGTTTTACTCGTTTGACTCGTTTCACTCGTTTTACTCGTTTCACTCGTTTTACTCGTTTCACTCGTTTTACTCGTTTCACTCGTTTTACTAATTTTACTCGTTTTACTCGTTTTACTCGTTTTACTCGTTTTACTCGTTTTACTCGTTTTACTCGTTTTACTCGTTTTACTCGTTTTACTCGTTTTACCCGTTTTACTCGTTTTACTCGATTTACTCGTTTTACTCGTTTTACTCGTTTTACTCGTTTCACTCGTTTTACTCGTTTCACTCGTTTTACTCGTTTCACTCGTTTTACTCGTTTCACTCGTTTTACTCGTTTCACTCGTTTTACTCGTTTCAATCGTTTTACTCGTTTCAATCGTTTTACTCGTTTCAATCGTTTTACTCGTTTTACTCGTTTTACTCGTTTTACTCGTTTTACTCGTTTTACTCGTTTTACTCGTTTTACTCGTTTTACTCGTTTTACTCGTTTTACTCGTTTTACTCGTTTTACTCGTTTTACTCGTTTACTTTTACTCGTTTTACTCGTTTTACTCGTTTTACTCGTTTTACTCGTTTTACTCGATTTACTCGATTTACTCGTTTTACTCGTTTTACTCGTTTTACTCGTTTTACTGGTTTTACTCGTTTTACTGGTTTTACTGGTTTTACTGGTTTTACGCGTTTTACTCGTTTTACTCGTATTACTCGTATTACTCGTTTCACTCGTTTTACTCGTTTCACTCGTTTTACTCGTTTCAATCGTTTTACTCGTTTTACTCGTTTTACTCGTTTTACTCGTTTTACTCTTTATACTCGTTTTACTCGTTTTACTCGTTTTACTCGATTCGTTTTACTCGTTTTACTCGTTTTACTCGTTTTACTCGTTTTACTCGTTTTACTCGTTTTACTCGTTTTACTCGTTTTACTCGTTTTTCTCGTTTTACTCGTTTTACTCGTTTTACTCGTTTTACTCGATTTACTCGTTTTACTCGTTTTACTCGTTTTACTCGTTTTACTCGTTTTACTCGTTTTACTCGTTTTACTCGTTTTACTCGTTTTACTCGTTTTACTCGTTTTACTCGTTTTACTCGTTTTACTCGTTTTACTCGTTTTACTCGTTTTACTCGATTTACTCGTTTTACTCGTTTTACTCGTTTTACCCGTTTTACTCGTTTTACTCGATTTACTCGTTTTACTCGTTTTACTCGTTTTACTCGTTTTACTCGTTTTACTCGTTTTACTCGTTTTACTCGTTTTACTCGTTTTACTCGTTTACTCGTTTTACTCGTTTTACTCGTTTTACTCGTTTTACTCGTTTTACTCGTTTTACTCGTTTTACTCGTTTTACTCGTTTTACTCGTTTTACTCGTTTTACTCGTATTACTCGTTTTACTCGTTTCACTCGTTTTACTCGTTTCACTCGTTTCACTCGTTTCACTCGTTTCACTCGTTTTACTCGTTTCACTCGTTTTACTCGTTTCACTCGTTTTACTCGTTTCACTCGTTTTACTCGTTTCACTCGTTTTACTAATTTTACTCGTTTTATTCGTTTTACTCGTTTTACTCGTTTTACTCGTTTTACTCGTTTTACTCGTTTTACTCGTTTTACTCGTTTTACTCGTTTTACTCGTTTTACTCGTTTTACTCGTTTTACTCGTTTTACTGGTTTTACTCGTTTTACTGGTTTTACTGGTTTTACTGGTTTTACGCGTTTTACTCGTTTTACTCGTATTACTCCTATTACTCGTTTCACTCGTTTTACTCGTTTCACTCGTTTTACTCGTTTCAATCGTTTTACTCGTTTCAATCGTTTTACTCGTTTTACTCGTTTTACTCGTTTTACTCGTTTTACTCTTTATACTCGTTTTACTCGTTTTACTCGTTTTACTCGTTTTACTCGTTTTACTCGTTTTACTCGTTTTACTCGTTTTACTCGTTTTACTCGTTTTACTCGTTTTACTCGTTTTACTCGTTTTACTCGTTTTACTCGTTTTACTCGTTTTACTCGTTTTACTCGTTTTACTCGTTTTACTCGTTTTACTCGTATTACTCGTTTTACTGGTTTTACGCGTTTTACTCGTATTACTCGTATTGCTCGTTTTACTCGTATTACTCGTTTTCCTCGTTTCACTCGTTTTACTCGTTTTACTCGTTTTACTCGTTTTACCCGTTTTACTCGTTTTACTCGTTTCACTCGTTTTACTCGTTTCACTCGTTTTACTCGTTTCACTCGTTTTACTCGTTTCACTCGTTTTACTCGTTTCACTCGTTTTACTCGTTTCACTCGTTTTACTCGTTTCACTCGTTTTACATGTTTCACTCGTTTTACTCGTTTCAATCGTTTTACTCGTTTCAATCGTTTTACTCGTTTTACTCGTTTTACTCGTTTTACTCATTTTACTCGTTTTACTCGTTTTACTCGTTTTACTCGTTTTACTCGTTTTACTCGTTTTACTCGTTATACTCGTATTACTCGTTTTACTCGTTTCACTCGTTTTACTCGTTTCAATCGTTTCAATCGTTTTACTCGTTTCAATCGTTTTACTCGTTTTACTCGTTTTACTCGTTTTACTCGTTATACTCGTTTTACTCGTTTTACTCGTTTTACTCGTTTTACTAGTTTTACTCGTTTTACTCGTTTTACTCGTTTTACTCGTTTTACTCGTTTTACTCGTTTTACTCGTTTTACTCGTTTTACTCGTTTTACTCGTTTTACTCGTTTTACTCGTTTTACTCGTTTTACTCGTTTTACTCGTTTTTACTCGTTTTACTCGTTTTACTCGTTTTACTCGTTTTACTCGTTTTACTGGTTTTACTCGTTTTACTCGTTTTACTGGTTTTACTCGTTTTACTCGTTTTACTCGTTTTACTCGTTTTACTCGTTTACCCGTTTTACTCGTTTTACTCGATTTACTCGTTTTACTCGTTTTACTCGTTTTACTCGTTTTACTCGTTTTACTCGTTTTACTCGTTTTACTCGTTTTACTCGATTTACTCGTTTTACTCGATTTACTCGTTTTACCCGTTTTACTAGTTTTACTCGTTTTACTCGTTTTACTCGTTTTACTCGTTTTACTCGTTTTACTCGTTTCACTCGTTTTACTCGTTTCACTCGTTTCACTCGTTTCACTCGTTTCACTCGTTTCACTCGTTTCAACTCGTTTTACTCGTTTTACTCGTTTTACTCGTATTACTCGTTTTACTCGTATTACTCGTATTACTCGTTTTACTCGTTTCACTCGTTTTACTCGTTTCACTCGTTTTACTCGTTTCACTCGTTTTACTAATTTTACTCGTTTTACTCGTTTTACTCGTTTTACTCGTTTTACTCGTTTTACTCGTTTTACTCGTTTTACTCGTTTTACCCGTTTTTACTCGTTTTACTCGATTTACTCGTTTCACTCGTTTTACTCGTTTCACTCGTTTTACTCGTTTCACTCGTTTTACTCGTTTCAATCGTTTTACTCGTTTCAATCGTTTTACTCGTTTTACTCGTTTTACTCGTTTTACTCGTTTTACTCGTTTTACTCGTTTTACTCGTTTCACTCGTTTTACTCGTTTCACTCGTTTCACTCGTTTCACTCGTTTCACTCGTTTCACTCGTTTCACTCGTTTCACTCGTTTTCCACTCGTTTCACTCGTTTCACTCGTTTCACTCGTTTCACTCGTTTCACTCGTTTTACTCGTTTTACTCGTTTTACTCGTTTTACTCGTTTTACTCGTTTTACTCGTTTTACTCGTTTTACTCGTTTTACTCGTTTTACTCGTTTTACTCGTTTTACTCGTTTTACTCGTTTTACTCGTTTTACTCGTTTTACTCGTTTTACTCGTTTCACTCGTTTTACTCGTTTCACTCGTTTTACTCGTTTCACTCGTTTTTACTCGTTTCACTCGTTTTACTAATTTTACTCGTTTTACTCGTTTTACTCGTTTTACTCGTTTTACTCGTTTTACTCGTTTTACTCGTTTTACTCGTTTTACTCGTTTTACTCGTTTTACCCGTTTTACTCGTTTTACTCGATTTACTCGTTTTACTCGTTTTACTCGTTTTACTCGTTTCACTCGTTTTACTCGTTTCACTCGTTTTACTCGTTTCACTCGTTTTACTCGTTTCACTCGTTTTACTCGTTTCACTCGTTTTACTCGTTTCACTCGTTTACTCGTTTCACTCGTTTTACTCGTTTCAATCGTTTTACTCGTCGTTTTACTCGTTTTACTCGTTTTACTCGTTTTACTCGTTTTAACTCGTTTTACTCGTTTTACTCGTTTTACTCGTTTTACTCGTTTTACTCGTTTTACTGGTTTTACTGGTTTTACTGGTTTTTACGCGTTTTACTCGTTTTACTCGTATTACTCGTATTACTCGTTTCACTCGTTTTACTCGTTTCACTCGTTTTACTCGTTTCAATCGTTTTACTCGTTTTACTCGTTTTACTCGTTTTACTCGTTTTACTCGTTTTACTCGTTTTACTCTTTTATACTCGTTTTACTCGTTTTACTCGTCTTTTACTCGTTTTACTCGTTTTACTCGTTTTACTCGTTTTACTCGTTTTACTCGTTTTACTCGTTTTACTCGTTTTACTCGTTTTACTCGTTTTACTCGTTTTACTCGTTTTACTCGTTTTACTCGTTTTACTCGTTTTACTCGTTTTACTCGTTTTACTCGTTTTACTCGTTTTTACTCGTTTTACTCGTTTTACTCGTTTTACTCGTTTTACTCGATTTACTCGTTTTACTCGTTTTACTCGTTTTACTCGTTTTACTCGTTTTACTTCTCGTTTACTCAGTTTTACTCGTTTTACTCGTTTTACTCGTTTTACTCGTTTTACTCGTTTACTCGTTTTACTCGTTTTACTCGTTTTACTCGTTTTACTCGTTTTACTCGTTTTACTCGTTTTATCGTTTTACCCGTTTTACTCGTTTTACTCGATTTACTCGTTTTACTCGTTTTACTCGTTTCACTCGTTTACTCGTTTCACTCGTTTTACTCGTTTCACTCGTTTTACTCGTTTTCACTCGTTTTACTCGTTTACTCGTTTTACTCGTTTTACTCGTTTTACTCGTTTTACTCGTTTTACTCGTTTTACTCGTTTTACTCGTTTTACTCGTTTTACTCGTTTTACTCGTTTTACTCGTTTTACTCGTTTTACTCGTTTTACTCGTTTTACTCGTTTTACTCGTTTTACTCGTTTCACTCGTTTTACTCGTTTTCACTCGTTTTACTCGTTTCACTCGTTTTACTCGTTTTACTCGTTTTACTCGTTTCACTCGTTTTACTCGTTTCACTCGTTTTACTCGTTTCACTCGTTTTACTCGTTTCACTCGTTTTACTCGTTTCCACTCGTTTTACTCGTTTCACTCGTTTTACTCGTTTCACTCGTTTTACTCGTTTCACTCGTTTTACTCGTTTACTCGTTTTACTCGTTTTACTCGTTTTACTCGTTTTACCTCGATTTACTCGTTTTACTCGTTTTACTCGTTTTACTCGTTTTACTCGTTTTACTCGTTTTACTCGTTTTACTCGTTTTACTCGTTTTACTCGTTTTACTCGTTTTACTCGTTTTACTCGTTTTACTCGTTTTACTCGTTTTACTCGTTTTACTCGTTTTTACTCGTTTTACTCGTTTTACTCGTTTTACTGGTTTTACTACTCGTTTTACTGGTTTTACTGGTTTTACTGGTTTTACTCGTTTTACTCGTTTTACTCGTTTTACTCGTTTTACTCGTTTTACTCGTTTTACTCGTTTCACTCGTTTCACTCGTTTCACTCGTTTGACTCGTTTTACTCGTTTTACTCGTTTTACTCGTTTTACTCGTTTTACTCGTTTTACTCGTTTTACTCGTTTTACTCGTTTTACTCGTTTTACTCGTTTTACTCGTTTTACTGGTTTTACTGGTTTTACTCGTTTTACTGGTTTTACTCGTTTTACTCGTTTTACTCGTTTTACTCGTTTTACTCGTTTTACTCGTTTTACTCGTATTACTCGTTTTACTGGTTTTACGCGTTTTACTCGTTTTACTCGTATTACTCGTATTACTCGTATTACTCGTTTTACTCGTTTCACTCGTTTTACTCGTTTCACTCGTTTTACTCGTTTCACTCGTTTTACTCGTTTCACTCGTTTTACTCGTTTTACTCGTTTTACTCGTTTTACTGGTTTTACTGGTTTTACTGGTTTTACTCGTTTTACTCGTTTTACTCGTTTTACTCGTTTTACTCGTTTTACTCGTTTTACTCGTTTTACTCGTTTCACACGTTTCACTCGTTTCACTCATTTCACTCGTTTCACTCGTTTCACTCGTTTTACTCGTTTTACTCGTTTTACTCGTTTTACTCGTTTTACTCGTTTTACTCGTTTTACTCGTTTTACTCGTTTTACTGGTTTTACTCGTTTTACTCGTATTACTCGTTTTACTGGTTTTACTCGTATTACTCGTATTACTCGTATTACTCGTTTTACTTGTTTCACTCGTTTTACTCGTTTCACTCGTTTTACTCGTTTCACTCGTTTTACTAATTTTACTCGTTTTACTCGTTTTACTCGTTTTACTCGTTTTACTCGTTTTACTCGTTTTACTCGTTTTACTCGTTTTACTCGTTTTACTCGATTTACTCGTTTTACTCGTTTTACTCGTTTTACTCGTTTTACGCGTTTTACTCGTTTTACTCGATTTACTCGTTTTACTCGTTTTACTCGTTTTACTCGTTTTACTCGTTTTACTCGTTTTACTCGTTTTACTCGTTTCACTCGTTTCACTCGTTTCACTCGTTTCACTCGTTTCACTCGTTTTACTCGTTTTACTCGTTTTACTCGTTTTACTCGTTTTACTCGTTTTACTCGTTTTACTCGTTTTACTCGTTTTACTCGTTTTACTCGTTTTACTCGTTTTACTCGTTTTACTCGTTTTACTCGTATTACTCGTTTTACTAATTTTACTCGTTTTACTAATTTTACTCGTTTTACTCGTTTTACTCGTTTTACTCGTTTTACTCGTTTTACTCGTTTTACTCGTTTCACTCGTTTTACTCGTTTCACTCGTTTTACTCGTTTCACTCGTTTTACTAATTTTACTCGTTTTACTAATTTTACTCGTTTTACTCGTTTTACTCGTTTTACTCGTTTTACTCGTTTTACTCGTTTTACTCGTTTTACTCGTTTTACTCGTTTCACTCGTTTCACTCGTTTCACTCGTTTTACTCGTTTTACTCGTTTTACTCGTATTACTCGTTTTACTGGTTTTACGCGTTTTACTCGTTTTACTCGTATTACTCGTATTACTCGTATTACTCGTTTTACTCATTTCACTCGTTTTACTCGTTTCACTCGTTTTACTCGTTTCACTCGTTTTACTCGTTTCACTCGTTTTACTCGTTTCACTCGTTTTACTCGTTTCACTCGTTTTACTCGTTTCACTCGTTTTACTCGTTTCACTCGTTTTACTAATTTTACTCGTTTTATTCGTTTTACTCGTTTTACTCGTTTTACTCGTTTTACTCGTTTTACTCGTTTTACTCGTTTTACTCGTTTTACTCGTTTTACTCGTTTTACTCGTTTTACTCGTTTTACTCGTTTTACTCGTTTTACTCGTTTTACTCGTTTTACTCGTTTTACCCGTTTTACTCGTTTTACTCGATTTACTCGTTTTACTCGTTTTACTCGTTTTACTCGTTTCACTCGTTTTACTCGTTTCACTCGTTTTACTCGTTTCACTCGTTTTACTCGTTTCACTCGTTTTACTCGTTTCACTCGTTTTACTCGTTTCACTCGTTTTACTCGTTTCACTCGTTTTACTCGTTTCACTCGTTTTACTCGTTTCACTCGTTTTACTCGTTTCACTCGTTTTACTCGTTTCACTCGTTTTACTCGTTTCACTCGTTTTACTCGTTTCACTCGTTTTACTCGTTTCAATCGTTTTACTCGTTTCAATCGTTTTACTCGTTTTACTCGATTTACTCGTTTTACTCGTTTTACTCGTTTTACTCGTTTTACTCGTTTTACTCGTTTTACTCGTTTTACTCGTTTTACTCGTTTTACTCGTTTTACTCGTTTTACTCGTTTTACTCGTTTTACTCGTTTTACTCGTTTTACTCGTTTTACTCGTTTTACTCGTTTTACTCGTTTTACTGGTTTTACTCGTTTTACTGGTTTTACTGGTTTTACTGGTTTTACTCGTTTTACTCGTTTTACTCGTTTTACTCGTTTTACTCGTTTTACTCGTTTTACTCGTTTTACTCGTTTTACTCGTTTCACTCGTTTCACTCGTTTCACTCGTTTGACTCGTTTTACTCGTTTTACTCGTTTTACTCGTTTTACTCGTTTTACTCGTTTTACTCGTTTTACTCGTTTTACTCGTTTTACTCGTTTTACTGGTTTTACTGGTTTTACTCGTTTTACTGGTTTTACTCGTTTTACTCGTTTTACTCGTTTTACTCGTTTTACTCGTTTTACTCGTTTTACTCGTATTACTCGTTTTACTGGTTTTACGCGTTTTACTCGTTTTACTCGTATTACTCGTATTACTCGTATTACTCGTTTTACTCGTTTCACTCGTTTTACTCGTTTCACTCGTTTTACTCGTTTCACTCGTTTTACTCGTTTCACTCGTTTTACTCGTTTCACTCGTTTTACTCGTTTTACTGGTTTTACTGGTTTTACTGGTTTTACTCGTTTTACTCGTTTTACTCGTTTTACTCGTTTTACTCGTTTTACTCGTTTTACTCGTTTTACTCGTTTCACACGTTTCACTCGTTTCACTCATTTCACTCGTTTCACTCGTTTCACTCGTTTTACTCGTTTTACTCGTTTTACTCGTTTTACTCGTTTTACTCGTTTTACTCGTTTTACTCGTTTTACTCGTTTTACTGGTTTTACTCGTTTTACTCGTATTACTCGTTTTACTGGTTTTACTCGTATTACTCGTATTACTCGTATTACTCGTTTTACTTGTTTCACTCGTTTTACTCGTTTCACTCGTTTTACTCGTTTCACTCGTTTTACTAATTTTACTCGTTTTACTCGTTTTACTCGTTTTACTCGTTTTACTCGTTTTACTCGTTTTACTCGTTTTACTCGTTTTACTCGATTTACTCGTTTTACTCGTTTTACTCGTTTTACTCGTTTTACGCGTTTTTACTCGTTTTACTCGATTTACTCGTTTTTACTCGTTTTACTCGTTTTACTCGTTTTACTCGTTTTACTCGTTTTACTCGTTTTACTCGTTTCACTCGTTTCACTCGTTTCACTCGTTTCACTCGTTTCACTCGTTTTACTCGTTTTACTCGTTTTACTCGTTTTACTCGTTTTACTCGTTTTACTCGTTTTACTCGTTTTACTCGTTTTACTCGTTTTACTCGTTTTACTCGTTTTACTCGTTTTACTCGTTTTACTCGTATTACTCGTTTTACTAATTTTACTCGTTTTACTAATTTTACTCGTTTTACTCGTTTTACTCGTTTTACTCGTTTTACTCGTTTTACTCGTTTTACTCGTTTCACTCGTTTTACTCGTTTCACTCGTTTTACTCGTTTCACTCGTTTTACTAATTTTACTCGTTTTACTAATTTTACTCGTTTTACTCGTTTTACTCGTTTTACTCGTTTTACTCGTTTTACTCGTTTTACTCGTTTTACTCGTTTTACTCGTTTCACTCGTTTCACTCGTTTCACTCGTTTTACTCGTTTTACTCGTTTTACTCGTATTACTCGTTTTACTGGTTTTACGCGTTTTACTCGTTTTACTCGTATTACTCGTATTACTCGTATTACTCGTTTTACTCATTTCACTCGTTTTACTCGTTTCACTCGTTTTACTCGTTTCACTCGTTTTACTCGTTTCACTCGTTTTACTCGTTTCACTCGTTTTACTCGTTTCACTCGTTTTACTCGTTTCACTCGTTTTACTCGTTTCACTCGTTTTACTAATTTTACTCGTTTTATTCGTTTTACTCGTTTTACTCGTTTTACTCGTTTTACTCGTTTTACTCGTTTTACTCGTTTTACTCGTTTTACTCGTTTTACTCGTTTTACTCGTTTTACTCGTTTTACTCGTTTTACTCGTTTTACTCGTTTTACTCGTTTTACTCGTTTTACTCGTTTTACTCGTTTTACTCGTTTTACTCGTTTTACTCGTTTTACTGGTTTTACTCGTTTTACTGGTTTTACTGGTTTTACTCGTTTACTCGTTTTACTCGTTTTACTCGTTTTACTCGTTTTACTCGTTTTACTCGTTTTACTCGTTTTACTCGTTTCACTTGTTTCACTCGTTTTACTCGTTTTACTCGTTTTACTCGTTTTACTCGTTTTACTCGTTTTACTCGTTTTACTCGTTTTACTCGTTTTACTCGTTTTACTCGTTTTACTGGTTTTACTCGTTTTACTGGTTTTACTCGTTTTACTCGTTTTACTCGTTTTACTCGTTTTACTCGTTTTACTCGTTTTACTCGTTTTACTCGTTTTACTCGTATTACTCGTTTTACTGGTTTTACGCGTTTTACTCGTTTTACTCGTATTACTCGTATTACTCGTATTACTCGTATTACTCGATTTACTCGTTTCACTCGTTTTACTCGTTTCACTCGTTTTACTCGTTTCACTCGTTTTACTCGTTTTACTCGTTTTACTCGTTTTACTGGTTTTACTGGTTTACTGGTTTTACTCGTTTTACTCGTTTTACTCGTTTTACTCGTTTTACTCGTTTTACTCGTTTTACTCGTTTTACTCGTTTCACACGTTTCACTCGTTTCACTCGTTTCACTCGTTTCACTCGTTTCACTCGTTTCACTCGTTTCACTCGTTTTACTCGTTTTACTCGTTTTACTCGTTTTACTCGTTTTACTCGTTTTACTCGTTTTACTCGTTTTACTCGTTTTACTGGTTTTACTCGTTTTACTGGTTTACTCGTTTTACTCGTTTTACTGGTTTTACTCGTATTACTCGTATTACTCGTATTACTCGTTTTACTTGTTTCACTCGTTTTACTCGTTTCACTCGTTTTACTAATTTTACTCGTTTTACTCGTTTTACTCGTTTTACTCGTTTTACTCGTTTTACTCGTTTTACTCGTTTTACTCGTTTTACTCGTTTTACTCGTTTTACTCGTTTTACTCGATTTACTCGTTTTACTCGTTTTACTCGTTTTACTCGTTTTACGCGTTTTACTCGTTTTACTCGATTTACTCGTTTTACTCGTTTTACTCGTTTTACTCGTTTTACTCGTTTTACTCGTTTTACTCGTTTTACTCGTTTCACTCGTTTCACTCGTTTCACTCGTTTCACTCGTTTTACTCGTTTTACTCGTTTTACTCGTTTTACTCGTTTTACTCGTTTTACTCGTTTTACTCGTTTTACTCGTTTTACTCGTTTTACTCGTTTTACTCGTTTTACTCGTATTACTCGTTTTACTAATTTTACTCGTTTTACTAATTTTACTCGTTTTACTCGTTTTACTCGTTTTACTCGTTTTACTCGTTTTACTCGTTTTACTCGTTTCACTCGTTTTACTCGTTTCACTCGTTTTACTCGTTTCACTCGTTTTACTCGTTTCACTCGTTTTACTCGTTTCACTCGTTTTACTAATTTTACTCGTTTTACTAATTTTACTCGTTTTACTCGTTTTACTCGTTTTACTCGTTTTACTCGTTTTACTCGTTTTACTCGTTTTACTCGTTTTACTCGTTTTACTCGTTTCACTCGTTTCACTCGTTTCACTCGTTTTACTCGTTTTACTCGTTTTACTCGTTTTACTCGTTTTACTCGTTTTACTCGTTTTACTCGTTTCACTCGTTTCACTCGTTTCACTCGTTTCACTCGTTTTACTCGTTTTACTCGTTTTACTCGTTTTACTCGTTTCACTCGTTTTACTCGTTTCACTCGTTTTACTCGTTTCACTCGTTTTACTCGTTTCACTCGTTTTACTAATTTTACTCGTTTTACTAATTTTACTCGTTTTACTCGTTTTACTCGTTTTACTCGTTTTACTCGTTTTACTCGTTTTACTCGTTTTACTCGTTTCACTCGTTTCACTCGTTTTACTCGTTTTACTCGTTTTACTCGTATTACTCGTTTTACTGGTTTTACGCGTTTTACTCGTTTTACTCGTTTTACTCGTATTACTCGTATTACTCGTATTACTCGTTTTACTCATTTCACTCGTTTTACTCGTTTCACTCGTTTTACTCGTTTCACTCGTTTTACTCGTTTCACTCGTTTTACTCGTTTCACTCGTTTTACTCGTTTCACTCGTTTTACTCGTTTCACTCGTTTTACTCGTTTCACTCGTTTTACTCGTTTCACTCGTTTTACTAATTTTACTCGTTTTATTCGTTTTACTCGTTTTACTCGTTTTACTCGTTTTACTCGTTTTACTCGTTTTACTCGTTTTACTCGTTTTACTCGTTTTACTCGTTTTACTCGTTTTACTCGTTTTACTCGTTTTACTCGTTTTACTCGTTTTACTCGTTTTACTCGTTTTACTCGTTTTACTCGTTTTACTCGTTTTACTCGTTTTACTGGTTTTACTCGTTTTACTGGTTTTACTGGTTTTACTCGTTTTACTCGTTTTACTCGTTTTACTCGTTTTACTCGTTTTACTCGTTTTACTCGTTTTACTCGTTTTACTCGTTTCACTTGTTTCACTCGTTTTACTCGTTTTACTCGTTTTACTCGTTTTACTCGTTTTACTCGTTTTACTCGTTTTACTCGTTTTACTCGTTTTACTCGTTTTACTCGTTTTACTCGTTTTACTCGTTTTACTGGTTTTACTCGTTTTACTGGTTTTACTCGTTTTACTCGTTTTACTCGTTTTACTCGTTTTACTCGTTTTACTCGTTTTACTCGTTTTACTCGTTTTACTCGTTTTACTCGTATTACTCGTTTTACTGGTTTTACGCGTTTTACTCGTTTTACTCGTATTACTCGTATTACTCGTATTACTCGTATTACTCGATTTACTCGTTTCACTCGTTTTACTCGTTTCACTCGTTTTACTCGTTTCACTCGTTTTACTCGTTTTACTCGTTTTACTCGTTTTACTGGTTTTACTGGTTTTACTGGTTTTACTCGTTTTACTCGTTTTACTCGTTTTACTCGTTTTACTCGTTTTACTCGTTTTACTCGTTTTACTCGTTTTACTCGTTTCACACGTTTCACTCGTTTCACTCGTTTCACTCGTTTCACTCGTTTCACTCGTTTCACTCGTTTTACTCGTTTTACTCGTTTTACTCGTTTTACTCGTTTTACTCGTTTTACTCGTTTTACTCGTTTTACTCGTTTTACTGGTTTTACTCGTTTTACTGGTTTTACTCGTTTTACTCGTTTTACTGGTTTTACTCGTATTACTCGTATTACTCGTATTACTCGTTTTACTCGTTTCACTCGTTTTACTCGTTTCACTCGTTTTACTAATTTTACTCGTTTTACTCGTTTTACTCGTTTTACTCGTTTTACTCGTTTTACTCGTTTTACTCGTTTTACTCGTTTTACTCGTTTTACTCGTTTTACTCGTTTTACTCGATTTACTCGTTTTACTCGTTTTACTCGTTTTACTCGTTTTACGCGTTTTACTCGTTTTACTCGATTTACTCGTTTTACTCGTTTTACTCGTTTTACTCGTTTTACTCGTTTTACTCGTTTTACTCGTTTTACTCGTTTCACTCGTTTCACTCGTTTCACTCGTTTCACTCGTTTTACTCGTTTTACTCGTTTTACTCGTTTTACTCGTTTTACTCGTTTTACTCGTTTTACTCGTTTTACTCGTTTTACTCGTTTTACTCGTTTTACTCGTTTTACTCGTATTACTCGTTTTACTAATTTTACTCGTTTTACTAATTTTACTCGTTTTACTCGTTTTACTCGTTTTACTCGTTTTACTCGTTTTACTCGTTTTACTCGTTTTACTCGTTTCACTCGTTTTACTCGTTTCACTCGTTTTACTCGTTTCACTCGTTTTACTAATTTTACTCGTTTTACTAATTTTACTCGTTTTACTCGTTTTACTAATTTTACTCGTTTTACTAATTTTACTCGTTTTACTCGTTTTACTCGTTTTACTCGTTTTACTCGTTTTACTCGTTTTACTCGTTTCACTCGTTTTACTCGTTTCACTCGTTTTACTCGTTTCACTCGTTTTACTAATTTTACTCGTTTTACTAATTTTACTCGTTTTACTCGTTTTACTCGTTTTACTCGTTTTACTCGTTTTACTCGTTTTACTCGTTTTACTCGTTTTACTCGTTTTACTCGTTTCACTCGTTTCACTCGTTTCACTCGTTTTACTCGTTTTACTCGTTTTACTCGTTTTACTCGTTTTACTCGTTTTACTCGTTTTACTCGTTTCACTCGTTTCACTCGTTTCACTCGTTTCACTCGTTTCACTCGTTTTACTCGTTTTACTCGTTTTACTCGTTTTACTCGTTTTACTCGTTTTACTCGTTTTACTCGTTTTACTCGTTTTACTGGTTTTACTCGTATTACTCGTTTTACTGGTTTTACGCGTTTTACTCGTTTTACTCGTATTACTCGTATTACTCGTATTACTCGTTTTACTCGTTTCACTCGTTTTACTCGTTTTACTCGTTTTACTCGTTTTACTCGTTTTACTCGTTTTACTCGTTTTACTCGTTTTACTCGTTTTACTGGTTTTACTCGTATTACTCGTTTTACTGGTTTTACGCGTTTTACTCGTTTTACTCGTATTACTCGTATTACTCGTATTACTCGTTTTACTTGTTTCACTCGTTTTACTCGTTTTACTCGTTTTACTGGTTTTACTGGTTTTACTGGTTTTACTCGTTTTACTCGTTTTACTCGTTTTACTCGTTTTACTCGTTTTACTCGTTTTACTCGTTTTACTCGTTTTACTCGTTTTACTCGTTTTACTCGTTTTACTCGTTTTACTCGTTTCACTCGTTTCACTCGTTTCACTCGTTTCACTCGTTTCACTCGTTTTACTCGTTTTACTCGTTTTACTCGTTTTACTCGTTTTACTCGTTTTACTCGTTTTACTCGTTTTACTCGTTTTACTCGTTTTACTCGTTTTACTCGTTTTACTCGTTTTACTCGTTTTACTCGTATTACTCGTTTTACTGGTTTTACGCGTTTTACTCGTTTTACTCGTATTACTCGTATTACTCGTATTACTCGTTTTACTTGTTTCACTCGTTTTACTCGTTTTACTCGTTTTACTCGTTTTACTGGTTTTACTGGTTTTACTGGTTTTACTCGTTTTACTGGTTTTACTCGTTTTACTCGTTTTACTCGTTTTAATCGTTTTACTCGTTTTACTCGTTTTACTCGTTTTACTCGTTTTACTCGTTTTACTCGTTTTACTCGTTTTACTGGTTTTACTGGTTTTACTCGTTTTACTGGTTTTACTCGTTTTACTCGTTTTACTCGTTTTACTGGTTTTACTCGTTTTACTCGTATAACTCGTTTTACTCGTTTTACTCGTTTTACTCGTTTTACTCGTTTTACTCGTTTTACTCGTTTTACTCGTTTTACTCGTATTACTCGTTTTACTAATTTTACTCGTTTTACTAATTTTACTCGTTTTACTCGTTTTACTCGTTTTACTCGTTTTACTCGTTTTACTCGTTTTACTCGTTTTACTCGTTTTACTGGTTTTACTGGTTTTACTGGTTTTACTGGTTTTACTCGTTTTACTCGTTTTACTCGTTTTACTCGTTTTACTCGTTTTACTCGTTTTACTCGTTTTACTCGTTTTACTCGTTTTACTCGTTTTACTCGTTTTACTCGTTTTACTCGTTTCACTCGTTTCACTCGTTTCACTCGTTTCACTCGTTTCACTCGTTTTACTCGTTTTACTCGTTTTACTCGTTTTACTCGTTTTACTCGTTTTACTCGTTTTACTCGTTTTACTCGTTTTACTCGTTTTACTCGTTTTACTCGTTTTACTCGTATTACTCGTTTTACTGGTTTTACGCGTTTTACTCGTTTTACTCGTATTACTCGTATTACTCGTATTACTCGTTTTACTTGTTTCACTCGTTTTACTCGTTTTACTCGTTTTACTCGTTTTACTGGCTTTACTGGTTTTACTGGTTTTACTCGTTTTACTGGTTTTACTCGTTTTACTCGTTTTAATCGTTTTACTCGTTTTACTCGTTTTACTCGTTTTACTCGTTTTACTCGTTTTACTCGTTTTACTCGTTTTACTCGTTTTACTCGTTTTACTCGTTTCACTCGTTTCACTCGTTTCACTCGTTTCACTCGTTTTACTCGTTTTACTCGTTTTACTCGTTTTACTCGTTTTACTCGTTTTACTCGTTTTACTCGTTTTACTCGTTTTACTCGTTTTACTCGTTTTACTCGTTTTACTCGTTTTACTCGTTTTACTGGTTTTACTGGTTTTACTCGTTTTACTCGTTTTACTCGTTTTACTGGTTTTACTCGTTTTACTCGTTTTAATCGCTTTACTCGTTTTACTCGTTTTACTAGTTTTACTCGTTTTACTCGTATTACTCGTATTACTCGTTTTACTTGTTTCACTCGTTTTACTCGTTTCACTCGTTTTACTCGTTTCACTCGTTTTACTAATTTTACTCGTTTTACTCGTTTTACTCGTTTTACTCGTTTTACTCGTTTTACTCGTTTTACTCGTTTTACTCGTTTTACTCGATTTACTCGTTTTACTCGTTTTACTCGTTTTACCCGTTTTACTCGTTTTACTCGATTTACTCGTTTTACTCGTTTTACTCGTTTTACTCGTTTTACTCGTTTTACTCGTTTTACTCGTTTCACTCGTTTCACTCGTTTCACTCGCTTGACTCGTTTCACTCGCTTTACTCGTTTCACTCGCTTTACTCGTTTCACTCGCTTTACTCGTTTCACTCGCTTTACTCGTTTTACTCGTTTTACTCGTTTTACTCGTTTTACTCGTTTTACTCGTTATACTCGTTTTACTCGTTTTACTCGTTTTACTCGTTTTACTCGTTTTACTCGTTTTACTCGTTTTACTCGTTTTACTCGTTTTACTCGTTTTACTCGTTTTACTCGTTTTACTCGTTTTACTCGTTTTACTCGTTTTACTGGTTTTACTGGTTTTACTCGTTTTACTGGTTTTACTCGTTTTACTCGTTTTACTCGTTTTACTCGTTTTACTCGTTTTACTCGTTTTACTCGTTTTACTCGTTTTACTCGTTTTACTCGTTTTACTCGTTTCACTCGTTTCACTCGTTTCACTCGTTTCACTCGTTTTACTCGTTTTACTCGTTTTACTCGTTTTACTCGTTTTACTCGTTTTACTCGTTTTACTCGTTTTACTCGTTTTACTCGTTTTACTCGTTTTACTGGTTTTACTCGTTTTACTCGTATTACTCGTTTTACTGGTTTTACGCGTTTTACTCGTTTTACTCGTATTACTCGTATTACTCGTTTTACTTGTTTCACTCGTTTTACTCGTTTCACTCGTTTTACTCGTTTCACTCGTTTTACTAATTTTACTCGTTTTACTCGTTTCACTCGTTTTACTAATTTTACTCGTTTTACTCGTTTTACTCGTTTTACTCGTTTTACTCGTTTTACTCGTTTTACTCGATTTACTCGTTTTACTCGTTTTACTCGTTTTACTCGTTTTACTCGATTTACTCGTTTTACTCGTTTTACTCGTTTTACTCGTTTTACTCGTTTTACTCGTTTTACTCGTTTTACTCGTTTTACTCGTTTCACTCGTTTCACTCGTTTCACTCGTTTCACTCGTTTCACTCGTTTCACTCGTTTCACTCGCTTGACTCGTTTCACTCGCTTTACTCGTTTCACTCGCTTTACTCGTTTCACTCGCTTTACTCGTTTTACTCGTTTTACTCGTTTTACTCGTTTTACTCGTTTTACTCGTTTTACTCGTTTTACTCGTTTTACTCGTTTTACTCGTTTTACTCGTTTTACTCGTTTTACTCGTTTTACTCGTTTTACTCGTTTTACTCGTTTTACTCGTTTTACTCGTTTTACTCGTTTTACTCGTTTTACTCGTTTTACTCGTTTTACTCGTTTTACTCGTTTTACTCGTTTTACTCGTTTTACTCGTTTTACTCGTTTTACTCGTTTTACTCGTTTTACTCGTTTTACTCGATTTACTCGATTTACTCGTTTTACTCGTTTTACTCGTTTTACTCGTTTTACTGGTTTTACTCGTTTTACTGGTTTTACTCGTTTTACTGGTTTTACTGGTTTTACTGGTTTTACGCGTTTTACTCGTTTTACTCGTATTACTCGTATTACTCGTTTCACTCGTTTTACTCGTTTCAATCGTTTCAATCGTTTTACTCGTTTTACTCGTTTTACTCGTTTTACTCGTTTTACTCTTTATACTCGTTTTACTCGTTTTACTCGTTTTACTCGTTTTACTCGTTTTACTCGATTTACTCGTTTTACTCGTTTTACTCGTTTTACTCGTTTTACTCGTTTTACTCGTTTTACTCGTTTTACTCGTTTTACTCGTTTTACTCGTTTTTCTCGTTTTACTCGTTTTACTCGTTTTACTCGTATTACTCGTTTTACTCATTTCACTCGTTTTACTCGTTTCACTCGTTTTACTCGTTTCACTCGTTTTACTCGTTTCACTCGTTTTACTCGTTTCACTCGTTTTACTCGTTTCACTCGTTTTACTAATTTTACTCGTTTTATTCGTTTTACTCGTTTTACTCGTTTTACTCGTTTTACTCGTTTTACTCGTTTTACTCGTTTTAATCGCTTTACTCGTTTTACTCGTTTTACTAGTTTTACTCGTTTTACTCGTTTTACTCGTTTTACTCGTTTTACTCGTTTTACTCGTTTTACTCGTTTTACTCGTTTCACTCGTTTTACTCGTTTCACTCGTTTTACTCGTATTACTCGTTTCACTCGTTTTACTCGTTTTACTCGTTTCACTCGTTTTACTCGTTTCACTCGTTTTACTCGTTTCACTCGTTTTACTCGTTTCACTCGTTTTACTAATTTTACTCGTTTTACTCGTTTTACTCGTTTTACTCGTTTTACTCGTTTTACTCGTTTTACTCGTTTTACTCGTTTTACTCGTTTTACCCGTTTTACTCGTTTTACTCGATTTACTCGTTTTACTCGTTTTACTCGTTTTACTCGTTTCACTCGTTTTACTCGTTTCACTCGTTTTACTCGTTTCACTCGTTTTACTCGTTTCACTCGTTTTACTCGTTTCACTCGTTTTACTCGTTTCACTCGTTTTACTCGTTTCAATCGTTTTACTCGTTTCAATCGTTTTACTCGTTTCAATCGTTTTACTCGTTTTACTCGTTTTACTCGTTTTACTCGTTTTACTCGTTTTACTCGTTTTACTCGTTTTACTCGTTTTACTCGTTTTACTCGTTTTACTCGTTTTACTCGTTTTACTCGTTTTACTCGTTTTACTCGTTTTACTCGTTTTACTCGTTTTACTCGTTTTACTCGTTTTACTCGTTTTACTCGTTTTACTCGTTTTACTCGTTTTACTTGTTTTACTCGTTTTACTCGTTTTACTCGTTTTACTCGTTTTACTCGTTTTACTCGTTTTACTCGATTTACTCGATTTACTCGTTTTACTCGTTTTACTCGTTTTACTCGTTTTACTGGTTTTACTCGTTTTACTGGTTTTACTGGTTTTACTGGTTTTACGCGTTTTACTCGTTTTACTCGTATTACTCGTATTACTCGTTTCACTCGTTTTACTCGTTTCACTCGTTTTACTCGTTTCAATCGTTTTACTCGTTTTACTCGTTTTACTCGTTTTACTCGTTTTACTCTTTATACTCGTTTTACTCGTTTTACTCGTTTTACTCGTTTTACTCGTTTTACTCGATTTACTCGTTTTACTCGTTTTACTCGTTTTACTCGTTTTACTCGTTTTACTCGTTTTACTCGTTTTACTCGTTTTACTCGTTTTACTCGTTTTTCTCGTTTTACTCGTTTTACTCGTTTTACTCGTTTTACTCGATTTACTCGTTTTACTCGTTTTACTCGTTTTACTCGTTTTACTCGTTTTACTCGTTTTACTCGTTTTACTCGTTTTACTCGTTTTACTCGTTTTACTCGTTTTACTCGTTTTACTCGTTTTACTCGTTTTACTCGTTTTACTCGATTTACTCGTTTTACTCGTTTTACTCGTTTTACTCGTTTTACCCGTTTTACTCGTTTTACTCGATTTACTCGTTTTACTCGTTTTACTCGTTTTACTCGTTTTACTCGTTTTACTCGTTTTACTCGTTTTACTCGTTTTACTCGTTTTACTCGTTTTACTCGTTTTACTCGTTTTACTCGTTTTACTCGTTTTACTCGTTTTCTCGTTTTACTCGTATTACTCGTTTTACTCATTTCACTCGTTTTACTCGTTTCACTCGTTTTACTCGTTTCACTCGTTTTACTCGTTTCACTCGTTTTACTCGTTTCACTCGTTTTACTCGTTTCACTCGTTTTACTAATTTTACTCGTTTTATTCGTTTTACTCGTTTTACTCGTTTTACTCGTTTTACTCGTTTTACTCGTTTTACTCGTTTTACTCGTTTTACTCGTTTTACTCGTTTTACTCGTTTTACTCGTTTTACTCGTTTTACTGGTTTTACTCGTTTTACTGGTTTTACTGGTTTTACTGGTTTTACGCGTTTTACTCGTTTTACTCGTATTACTCCTATTACTCGTTTCACTCGTTTTACTCGTTTCAATCGTTTTACTCGTTTCAATCGTTTTACTCGTTTTACTCGTTTTACTCGTTTTACTCGTTTTACTCTTTATACTCGTTTTACTCGTTTTACTCGTTTTACTCGTTTTACTCGTTTTACTCGTTTTACTCGTTTTACTCGTTTTACTCGTTTTACTCGTTTTACTCGTTTTACTCGTTTTACTCGTTTTACTCGTTTTACTCGTTTTACTCGTTTTACTCGTTTTACTCGTTTTACTCGTTTTACTCGTTTTACTCGTTTTACTCGTTTTACTCGTATTACTCGTTTTACTGGTTTTACGCGTTTTACTCGTATTACTCGTATTGCTCGTTTTACTCGTATTACTCGTTTTCCTCGTTTCACTCGTTTTACTCGTTTTACTCGTTTTACTCGTTTTACCCGTTTTACTCGTTTTACTCGTTTTACTCGTTTTACTCGTTTCACTCGTTTTACTCGTTTCACTCGTTTTACTCGTTTCACTCGTTTTACTCGTTTTACTCGTTTTACTCGTTTTACTCGTTTCAATCGTTTTACTCGTTTTACTCGTTTTACTCGTTTTACTCGTTTTACTCGTTTTACTCGTTTTACTCGTTTTACTCGTTTTACTCGTTTTACTCGTTTTACTCGTTTTACTCGTTTTACTCGTTTTACTCGTTTTACTCGTTTTACTCGTTTTACTCGTTTTACTCGTTTTACTCGTTTTACTCGTTTTACTCGTTTTACTCGTTTTACTCGTTTTACTCGTTTTACTTGTTTTACTCGTTTTACTCGTTTTACTCGTTTTACTCGTTTTACTCGTTTTACTCGATTTACTCGATTTACTCGTTTTACTCGTTTTACTCGTTTTACTCGTTTTACTGGTTTTACTCGTTTTACTGGTTTTACTGGTTTACTGGTTTTACGCGTTTTACTCGTTTTACTCGTATTACTCGTATTACTCGTTTCACTCGTTTTACTCGTTTCACTCGTTTTACTCGTTTCAATCGTTTTACTCGTTTTACTCGTTTTACTCGTTTTACTCGTTTTACTCTTTATACTCGTTTTACTCGTTTTACTCGTTTTACTCGTTTTACTCGTTTTACTCGATTTACTCGTTTTACTCGTTTTACTCGTTTTACTCGTTTTACTCGTTTTACTCGTTTTACTCGTTTTACTCGTTTTACTCGTTTTACTCGTTTTTCTCGTTTTACTCGTTTTACTCGTTTTACTCGTTTTACTCGATTTACTCGTTTTACTCGTTTTACTCGTTTTACTCGTTTTACTCGTTTTACTCGTTTTACTCGTTTTACTCGTTTTACTCGTTTTACTCGTTTTACTCGTTTTACTCGTTTTACTCGTTTTACTCGTTTTACTCGATTTACTCGTTTTACTCGTTTTACTCGTTTTACTCGTTTTACCCCTTTTACTCGTTTTACTCGATTTACTCGTTTTACTCGTTTTACTCGTTTTACTCGTTTTACTCGTTTTACTCGTTTTACTCGTTTTACTCGTTTTACTCGTTTTACTCGTTTTACTCGTTTTACTCGTTTTACTCGTTTTACTCGTTTTACTCGTTTCACTCGTTTTACTAATTTTACTCGTTTTATTCGTTTTACTCGTTTTACTCGTTTTACTCGTTTTACTCGTTTTACTCGTTTTACTCGTTTTACTCGTTTTACTCGTTTTACTCGTTTTACTCGTTTTACTCGTTTTACTCGTTTTACTGGTTTTACTCGTTTTACTGGTTTTACTGGTTTTACTGGTTTTACGCGTTTTACTCGTTTTACTCGTATTACTCCTATTACTCGTTTCACTCGTTTTACTCGTTTCAATCGTTTTACTCGTTTCAATCGTTTTACTCGTTTTACTCGTTTTACTCGTTTTACTCGTTTTACTCTTTATACTCGTTTTACTCGTTTTACTCGTTTTACTCGTTTTACTCGTTTTACTCGTTTTACTCGTTTTACTCGTTTTACTCGTTTTACTCGTTTTACTCGTTTTACTCGTTTTACTCGTTTTACTCGTTTTACTCGTTTTACTCGTTTTACTCGTTTTACTCGTTTTACTCGTTTTACTCGTTTTACTCGTTTTACTCGTATTACTCGTTTTACTGGTTTTACGCGTTTTACTCGTATTACTCGTATTGCTCGTTTTACTCGTATTACTCGTTTTCCTCGTTTCACTCGTTTTACTCGTTTTACTCGTTTTACTCGTTTTACCCGTTTTACTCGTTTTACTCGTTTTACTCGTTTTACTCGTTTCACTCGTTTTACTCGTTTCACTCGTTTTACTCGTTTCACTCGTTTTACTCGTTTCACTCGTTTTACTCGTTTCACTCGTTTTACTCGTTTCACTCGTTTTACATGTTTCACTCGTTTTACTCGTTTCAATCGTTTTACTCGTTTCAATCGTTTTACTCGTTTTACTCGTTTTAATCGTTTTACTCATTTTACTCGTTTTACTCGTTTTACTCGTTTTACTCGTTTTACTCGTTTTACTCGTTTTACTCGTTATACTCGTATTACTCGTTTTACTCGTTTCACTCGTTTTACTCGTTTCAATCGTTTCAATCGTTTTACTCGTTTCAATCGTTTTACTCGTTTTACTCGTTTTACTCGTTTTACTCGTTATACTCGTTTTACTCGTTTTACTCGTTTTACTCGTTTTACTAGTTTTACTCGTTTTACTCGTTTTACTCGTTTTACTCGTTTTACTCGTTTTACTCGTTTTACTCGTTTTACTCGTTTTACTCGTTTTACTCGTTTTACTCGTTTTACTCGTTTTACTCGTTTTACTCGTTTTACTCGTTTTACTCGTTTTACTCGTTTTACTCGTTTTACTCGTTTTACTCGTTTTACTCGTTTTACTCGTTTTACTCGTTTTACTCGTTTTACTGGTTTTACTCGTTTTACTCGTTTTACTCGTTTTACTCGTTTTACTCGTTTTACCCGTTTTACTCGTTTTACTCGATTTACTCGTTTTACTCGTTTTACTCGTTTTACTCGTTTTACTCGTTTTACTCGTTTTACTCGTTTTACTCGTTTTACTCGATTTACTCGTTTTACTCGATTTACTCGTTTTACCCGTTTTACTCGTTTTACTCGTTTTACTCGTTTTACTCGTTTTACTCGTTTTACTCGTTTTACTCGATTTACTCGATTTACTCGATTTACTCGTTTTACTCGTTTTACTAATTTTACTCGTTTTACTCGTTTTACTCGTTTTACTCGTTTTAATCGCTTTACTCGTTTTACTAGTTTTACTCGTTTTACTCGTTTTACTCGTTTTACTCGTTTTACTCGTTTTACTCGTTTCACTCGTTTCACTCGTTTCACTCGTTTCACTCGTTTCACTCGTTTCACTCGTTTCACTCGTTTTACTCGTTTCACTCGTTTCACTCGTTTCACTCGTTTTACTCGTTTCAATCGTTTCAATCGTTTTACTCGTTTCAATCGTTTTACTCGTTTTACTCGTTTTACTCGTTTTACTCGTTATACTCGTTTTACTCGTTTTACTCGTTTTACTCGTTTTACCCGTTTTACTCGTTTTACTCGTTTTACTCGATTTACTCGTTTTACTCGTTTTACTCGTTTTACTCGTTTTACTCGTTTTACTCGTTTTACTCGTTTTACTCGTTTTACTCGTTTTACTCGATTTACTCGTTTTACTCGATTTACTCGTTTTACCCGTTTTACCCGTTTTACTCGTTTTACTCGTTTTACTCGTTTTACTCGTTTTACTCGTTTTACTCGTTTTACTCGTTTTACTCGTTTTACTCGTTTTACTCGTTTTACTCGTTTTACTCGTTTTACTAATTTTACTCGTTTTACTAATTTTACTCGTTTTACTCGTTTTACTCGTTTTAATCGCTTTACTCGTTTTACTCGTTTTACTCGTTTTACTCGTTTTACTCGTTTTACTCGTTTTACTCGTTTCACTCGTTTCACTCGTTTCACTCGTTTCACTCGTTTCACTCGTTTTACTCGTTTTACTCGTTTTACTCGTTTTACTCGTTTTACTCGTTTTACTCGTATTACTCGTATTACTCGTTTTACTCGTTTTACTCGTTTTACTCGTTTTACTCGTTTTACCCGTTTTACTCGTTTTACTCGATTTACTCGTTTTACTCGTTTTACTCGTTTTACTCGTTTCACTCGTTTTACTCGTTTCACTCGTTTTACTCGTTTCACTCGTTTTACTCGTTTCAATCGTTTCAATCGTTTTACTCGTTTTACTCGTTTTACTCGTTTTACTCGTTTTACTCGTTTTACTCGTTTTACTCGTTTTACTCGTTTTACTCGTTTTACTCGTTTTACTCGTTTTACTCGTTTTACTCGTTTTACTCGTTTTACTCGTTTTACTCGTTTTACTCGTTTTACTCGTTTTACTCGTTTTACTCGTTTTACTCGTTTTACTCGTTTTACTCGTTTTACTCGTTTTACTCGTTTTACTCGTTTTACTCGTTTTACTCGTTTTACTCGTTTTACTGGTTTTACGCGTTTTACTCGTTTTACTCCTATTACTCGTATTACTCGTTTCACTCGTTTTATTCGTTTCACTCGTTTTACTCGTTTCAATCGTTTTACTCGTTTCAATCGTTTTACTCGTTTTACTCGTTTTACTCGTTTTACTCGTTTTACTCGTTTTACTCGTTTTACTCGTTATACTCGTTTCACTCGTTTTACTCGTTTCACTCGTTTTACTCGTTTCACTCGTTTTACTCGTTTCACTCGTTTTACTCGTTTCACTCGTTTTACTCGTTTCACTCGTTTTACTCGTTTTAATCGCTTTACTCGTTTTAATCGCTTTACTCGTTTTACTCGTTTTACTAGTTTTACTCGTTTTACTCGTTTTACTCGCTGTACTCGTTTTACTCGTTGTACTCGTTTTACTCGTTTTACTCGTTTCACTCGTTTTACTCGTTTCACTCGTTTCACTCGTTTCACTCGTTTTACTCGTTTTACTCGTTTTACTCGTTTTACTCGTTTTACTCGTTTTACTCGTATTACTCGTTTCACTCGTTTTACTCGTTTCACTCGTTTTACTCGTTTCACTCGTTTTACTCGTTTCACTCGTTTTACTCGTTTCACTCGTTTTACTCGTTTCACTCGTTTTACTCGTTTCACTCGTTTTACTCGTTTCACTCGTTTTACTCGTTTCACTCGTTTTACTAATTTTACTCGTTTTACTCGTTTTACTCGTTTTACTCGTTTTACTCGTTTTACTCGTTTTACTCGTTTTACTCGTTTTACTCGTTTTACCCGTTTTACTCGTTTTACTCGATTTACTCGTTTTACTCGTTTTACTCGTTTTACTCGTTTCACTGGTTTTACTCGTTTCACTCGTTTTACTCGTTTCACTCGTTTTACTCGTTTCACTCGTTTTACTCGTTTTACTCGTTTCAATCGTTTTACTCGTTTCAATCGTTTTACTCGTTTCAATCGTTTTACTCGTTTCAATCGTTTTACTCGTTTTACTCGTTTTACTCGTTTTACTCGTTTTACTCGTTTTACTCGTTTTACTCGTTTTACTCGTTTTACTCGTTTTACTCGTTTTACTCGTTTTACTCGTTTTACTCGTTTTACTCGTTTTACTCGTTTTACTCGTTTTACTCGTTTTACTCGTTTTACTCGTTTTACTCGTTTTACTCGTTTTACTCGTTTTACTCGTTTTACTCGTTTTACTCGTTTTACTCGTTTTACTCGTTTTACTCGTTTTACTCGTTTTACTCGTTTTACTCGTTTTACTCGATTTACTCGATTTACTCGTTTTACTCGTTTTACTCGTTTTACTCGTTTTACTGGTTTTACTCGTTTTACTGGTTTTACTCGTTTTACTGGTTTTACTGGTTTTACTGGTTTTACGCGTTTTACTCGTTTTACTCGTATTACTCGTATTACTCGTTTCACTCGTTTTACTCGTTTCACTCGTTTTACTCGTTTCAATCGTTTTACTCGTTTTACTCGTTTTACTCGTTTTACTCGTTTTACTCGTGTTACGTATGTGGATTTTTCCCCATACGCCGCTCTCAACCACTTTTCGAGCTCGCGTCTACGAAGGGAAAACGCCCTAAAAATCCTTTTGCTTATCACATACCACTAAGGGGGGTCATGATCTCGACCATCTGGATCACGACCATGGGAACGGGAGTGACACGACGACGACCCCGAAGAATTTCCTTATATGGAAATTTCAAATGCATCCCCACTCATTTTTGGGACTATATAAACCCTTTGGTTTCTACCCTCTGCGGTTAAAAGCAGTACAGTTACGCGTAGAGTAACGTTGTGTCACGCTCGTACCGAGTCGGTTGAATTCAGTAAGATCGAGCTAAAGTCTCTGTCGGAATCACAGTTGACCCCATAGAATCCGCGAGTTCGGTTTACATTCTATTGGACACTTTGTAATAGCCGCTCGTACGCCCCGCATCGCCAGTGCGTCAACACCGAGCAAATTAGTGGTAATTTTCACACATTTATTACACTATTTAATCGCGACATTCACATTTGTACCAACTAATCTTGAATACACGAATGGTGTTCACTTCTAAATCGAGTTGATTCGTTAAAACCCATCTTTTACCCAGCGATCCTTATTAAACTTAGTAGCGCTCACCCACTGATACAACTTTACCGCTCGAGTTGTATCAAATAAAAATTAAGAGTTACGAGGCATTAATAACATTTCCCGCGACTCCCTGATCTAGCATCAGGTTAGTTAGCAACCTTTCATCCAAATAAAGGAATTTTACCAACCTAGTGGCTCCCCGATTTCGCATCGGGTTCGTCCACGTGTAACCCTCCTACGGCTCCCTGATTTCGCATCAGGTTCGTCCGTATCCTACAGCTCCCTGGTTTCGCACCAGGTTCGTCTGTAAGTCTACCAACCTCCGAACAGCTCCCTAGTTTCGCACCAGGTTCGTCTGTGAATAATCCAACCTCCTAACAGCTCCTCGACTTCGCGTCGAGTTCGTCTGTGAACATCATCCTAGTGACACCCCGATTTCGCATCGGGTTCGTTCACGACGTTTCACCCTCCTGCGGCTCCCTGATTTCAAATCAGGTTCGTCCGCGCTTGACTCCATTCCTAGAGGCTCCCTGATTTCGCATCAGGTTCGTCCTCGCCGTCAATAATCCAAGCGGCTCCCTGATTTCGCATCAGGTTCGTCCGCGCACCTTACTAACAAATTCGTTAACCATATTCCTTGGGAAATACCCTTCTCGCCGGCCTCTCGCGTTGCCGCAGCCCCGGCTCGTAACAGAACTGGTGACAGCGGTGGGATGCTACTGCATTAGAATCGCCGTAAAATTTGGTTTTTAAATACGTTAAAATCACTCGTAATTTATTATTGACAATATACTAGTTTTCGCTAGTCAAGTCACTTAAGAAAGTTTCAAAATGACAAGCACACAGGCTAACGTCTCTTCTAACGACATTATGAACCTGACAGTTTCAATTGCAAACTCAATGTCGCTTTTGACGCAACGGACATGTATACAGAACATTACTATGTCAATTCCAACTTTCGACGGTGAAAGTCCACCCTTGACGCGCTTTGCACAAAATGTGGAAGACGGGTTAACTTTGATTCCTGAGGGTACGGAAGCTGAGTATCTTGCGATAATTTTAACAAAACTGATCGGTCCGGCACGTAGGTGCACGTTAGAGCACAAATTCAGCTCTGTTAAGACATTAGTCCAACATTTGAAAAAGAGATTCGCGCCGGGAAGAAGTTTGTCATACTTCCAAGTAGAAATCGCGAAATTACATATTCGTGAAGGAGAAAGTCTGCGACAATACGTCGACAGGACCAGTCATCTCGTTTATTGTGCGCGCGGAGCTATTCGGGAAAGATATCTGGATCATGCTGAAGACTTCGTCAAAGAAATGGAAAAGGACGTTAAAGAAAACTTCATCGATGGTTTACCAGATCGAATTTCCTGGAAAGTGTCGGCTCAAACTCAAGACATCAAAACACTTGAACAAGCTTACGACGCCGTGCTCCAGATAGACAGAAAATTAAGGAATCGGCGACAGTCGCCCCGTAATGATTCACCCTCCAGGTGGTCTCGTCGAGAACATTACGCTGAAGATTCTCGCCACAACGACCGTCAAGTGTCGTATCCACATTCCCCAAGTAGGTACGACGAAAACAGGGATCGGTCTACAAGAACATCTGGTTTTGAAGAGGAACGAGAAGGACGGACACGTACGACGGCCTGGACTTTGCGTCACCGGAGCCCCTCGAAATCCCCTTCTTATCGCTCCGACTCATCGTACGCAGATGATGGAGAAAAACATTATTCCATCTTAAAAAATCCCGATAAAAATCGCAAGCCGAGTTTATACTGCTGGCATTGCGGTACGACCGGACATGACGGAAAATCCTGTAGGAAACATCCGCGTAGTCCGAGATATCAACGAGACTCGCGAGATTCATCTGTCGAATCTAACAAGTCTTTAAACTTCGATCGCGCTCAACGTATAGGCGACACGATGAGCGGAAACAAAGAAGCTCGCCAAAGGACAGTCCGCTTCGAAGAGGAAACCTCGTCAAGGAAGCACCTGCCCCACGCATCAAAACCAAGGTTCCAGAACTGGAGTCAGGAACGGGAGAATTCTTAATTGATGGCGGAGCATCCGTAAATTTAGTAGTTATTACCGCCCTGGGAGAAAATGCTACGATAAACTCTCGGGAAGAAATTGAATTAACTGGAATTACAACTAATCCAATTCATACATTAGGAACAACAATTCTTCACATCCACGAAGCTCCCGCACTTTTCTATGTGGTAAAAGAGCTTGCAATAGAAGCAGACGGACTAATAGGAAGCCCATCTTTAAAACAGGAGGAGGCCGAAATTTCCTATTACCATGGGACTTTGGTATTAAAAAATAAACCTACCCGACCTCTACGTTTTTCAAATTATCAGGACATACCTCAAACTAACAAACTACCGACGTCTACCAAACATCGTATTGAACCTAGGACGTCGCAACAGATTGCTATAACAATAACAAACCCCAGGATTAGGGAAGGATATTTACCACGTATCAAGACCCTCGAACATCTGTACATAGGGGAAGCAGTTGTAAAGAACAGTGAAGGAAAGTGCTACGTTATGGCAACAAACACCAGCGATGAACCCCTAGACGTGGAGATAGAACCGCAAACATTGGAGCCGTTTGATATCTTCAGTTCATCAGATGAAGATTTTTACTCAGCTGCAGAACACCCGTTAAATTTTAAAACTAACGAAGATAAGAAACAGAAAATCTTGGAAACTCTAAACACCAAACATTTGAACAAGGAGGAACTAAATTTTGTTACAAATTTAGTTAAAGAATTTCCTGACCGATTTTATCTTCCTGGAGATAAACTAGGTAAGGCTTCCGACTTTAAACATTCAATTCATACATCTAACGATATTCCAATCAATACGAGACAATATCGCTATCCTCTCATTCACCAAAAGGAAATTCAAAAACAAATCAGCGCTTTATTATCAAATGGTATAATTACACCTTCTAAATCTCCATATAATTCACCTTTATGGATCGTACCAAAGAAAGAAGATGAAAATGGAGTAAAACGTTGGCGATTGGTGATAGATTTCCGCGGTCTCAACGAAATAACAATTTCTGATAAATATCCATTACCTCAAATCACCGAGATTTTAGATCGACTAGGAGGAGCTAAATATTTTTCAGTCTTTGATCTCGCTAGTGGATTTCATCAAATAGAGATGGATCCGAAAGATAAAGCAAAAACAGCATTCACTACTCCAAATGGACATTACGAATTCTCTCGAATGCCTTTCGGATTAAAGAATGCACCACCCACCTTTCAACGCCTCATGGATCAAGCACTCACTGGACTTCAAGGAACAGACCTCTTTGTCTACTTGGATGACATAGTGATCTATGCATCATCCTTACAGGAACATAATATTAAAGTCAAAAAGTTGCTAAATCGCCTTCGAGAACATGGATTAACCCTGCAGACCAACAAATGTCAATTCTTGCGAAAGGAAGTTGCATACCTTGGACACATTATTTCAAAGGAAGGAGTAAGACCCGATCCTAGGAAACTAAAAGCTGTTCAAGATTTTCCTACACCTACAACGCAGAAGAACATTCAACAATTCTTAGGACTTGTAGGATATTACCGAAGATTCGTACCTAATTTCACCACAAAGGCAAAACCTTTAATTAACCTATTAGGAAAAGGCATCAAATTCAAATGGACTGAAGAACAAGACCAAAGTTTTAAGCAATTACGTAACGAACTTTGTCAACAACCCATATTGCAATATCCAGATTTCAGTAAACCATTTATTGTAACAACAGATGCCTCCGATTACGCTATTGGAGCTGTACTTAGCCAAGGCGACATAGGAAGCGACCTGCCGATTGCCTACGCATCCCGCAGCCTAAATAAACCTGAGAAGAACTACTCAGCTACTGAAAAGGAATGTTTGGCCATGGTTTACGCCGTAAGATACTTCAGGCCTTATATCTATGGAACCCCATTCACCCTCGTTACAGATCACAGACCACTGTTATGGCTACACTCTGTCAAAGACCCCACTTCTAGACTAATGAAATGGAAACTCCGACTTTTGGAGTACGAGTACCAGGTTGTCCACAAATCCGGAAAGACGAATAAGAACGCAGACGCATTATCGCGCAACCCCTCTTCTGCCTGCCTACCACTTATTCCACGAGAACTCCAGGATCCTGACTTCAAAGTCCAGATACCGAAAACAGACGCTAACACCGAGACAATTGGGCACCGTATACGACAGCTACGTCGCGACAGGGAAAACCGACCTAAGTACCGGGAGACAAGTAGCAGTTCAGACGAGATAGAAGACACCGCACGTGGGAACGTTCAACATTCTCCAATTATACACAAGAACAGATCTTTTCCCAGCTTATCTCAAGAGGTAACCATGCCAGATGAACGCCAGGAAACCATAAACACTTTTTCGCCCGCAGCAAACTCCACTCAAATCGTTCCTTTAGATAAGGACCAGACCTTATTTGACGATCTGATATCCTTTGAGGAACCGGCCGAAAATACTGTAATAGAAAATGCAAGAAACATTCAACAAGATTTATTTGGTACACCACAAGTATCAACAGAAGTCATGGATGAACCTTTACAACCCTCAATAAACCAGCTACCTGCAGGAGCCACGACCGAAGTCAGTGTGGAACAACCACCTGACAGCAGGTCAACTCAATCAAGGGTTTTCGACCGCACGCTTGACCCTTACCCATTCTTCACTACCGACACCGAGAATTCAAATGACCTTGACAATCTGGAAGAGATCCCGCTAGACCAACCACATAAGATTATCATTTCTTCAAACACCTTTACCGCTGAAGAAGGACATTACGTACACTTCATTTCTGCCGATTGCAATTTAGTAAACCCAGTTGGAAAATTATTGCTGGACACCGAAATGATTAATAAACCGAATCTTTTAGCAGCTCAACCGAAAAAGGGACGGGTGATAACAACCGACAATGGATCATTTAAAACCTTTAGTATAATAGTCTCGGATAACTTCTTTGATAATATTAAAAGAGTAGACGTGCTTAACGGATTGAAAACTCTTCAACACACCCTGGATCAAAATCAGATTAAATCATTTCGAATTTCTGCCACGGGAGACCTTCACAAAATACCGTCCAATGAATTCGTCAAGATATTAGAAGAGGTTTTCATAGGAACCTGCCTACAGATTACTTTATGCAACTGTATCATCACTACACCATCCGAAGAGGACAGACAGCACATCATTTGCGAAGCTCACGACAGTTTAATTGGAGGACACAAAGGAGTAACGAAGACCTACAAACGCATCCGATCAAAATTCTATTGGCCACAAATGCGCAACGACATTCAAGACTACATCCGAAGATGTCAAAGTTGTCAAGAGCAGAAATTAGTTCGAGCGAAAACTCGTCAGCCGATGTTGATCACCGACACACCTATAGGAGCCTTCGACAAAATTTCCTTGGATACAGTGGGACCTTTACCAATTACACCCAGCGGGAACAGACATATTCTCACTATTCAAGATAATCTAACGAAATATTGCGTAGCTGTAGCAATACCTAATATTCGAGCTGCTACAATTGCAGATGCGTTCGCTAGACATTTCATCGCAATCTACGGTACACCCCGCGCAATATTAACAGACAAAGGAACTAGCTTCATCGGAACACTTATGACAAATTTATCCGAAATATTTAAAATCAAACAAATCACAACCTCGGGATATAGACCACAAACCAACGGATCTTTAGAACGAAGTCACATTGTACTCACCGAATATCTCAAGCATTACATGGATAATTACGAAGACTGGGATTTACTAATACCGTTTGCAATGTTCTCTTATAACACATCCGTTCACGAAGCAACGAATTTCACCCCATACGAATTAATCTTTGGAAAACCAGCTCGAGAACCAAGTTCTTTCCCAACTGGCGAAAAATTAAAGTCGTTTGGAGACTACTTAATAGAATTAATAACACACATGACTAATATTCGTAATATAGCTTCCGATAACCTAAACAAAGCAAAAATTCGTTCGAAAAATTATTACGATGCTCACGCAAGACCAGCAACATTTAACAAAGGCGACTCTGTCTACGTACTCAAAGAACCGCGCACCAGTAAATTTGATCCACATTACATTGGACCATACCAGATAATAGACGTGACAGACCTGAATAACGTAGTATTACGAACGCACAATAAGTTAATCACAAAGCATCAGGACAAATTAAAACATGCCTACTCTCCATTCACAGCTGAAAACCAACCATGATCTTCGCATATTTGCTCCTGTTGCCACTCGCTGTCATTAGCGACGATCAAATCATAACACCACTCGAAGGAGACACCGGACTCTTCTATGAAAAATTACCTGATATAAGGACCTTCCAATCACAATGGCGCCTAGTCACCTCTCTAGATGTTACTCGGTACCTCAGCTATGCTCCGCATGTGAAGCATTACATTTCATCGATGAATCAACTCTGTAATCGCCACGATTCCATCAACTGCCTCAGCAAGGAATTGGGACCTCGGTTAATCAAGAAAGAAGAAAACACCGTGCATTACAGCAATCTGATACGCACTGCAATAGGTGATACCCCACATTTTAAAAAACCATCCCCACGGCGCAGCGTACCTTTTGGATTCATCGGCACTCTCAGCAAAACATTATTTGGAACTTTATCACAAGAAGATGCAGAATACTACAACCGCGAATTAAACAAAGTTTATAAGGATCAACGCGAAATTACCGAAATAATAGCTAAACAAACGCATATTATAAAAGGAGAATTTTCACTCGCACATGCAAGGTTAGTTAATTTAACTCAAATTGTATCGCAACTGACGAAAACGATGGTCATACACTCCGAAGCATTACAAGAGACACAGTCAGACATTAGCAGATTACGTTTCGAAGCATCCATCAGGGACTCTGTAATCGAAATAGAAAGAGGGTTAGACGATTATAGCACCAACCTACTGTTGCTAATAGATGCAATATTGTTAGCGAAACAAGGCATTTTACACCCTGCTATTCTGTCGCCAGAACAATTATTGAGATCAGCTCAAAAAATTAAGGAAACACTTGTTTATGAATTTCCCTTAACACCCGAAGAATTACTTATGGAACAAATTGAAAAAATAACAAATTTAAATGTAATTTTCACCAGAGGAAGGATACTTTTCGAACTCACCATACCTCTTTTAGAGCAAAAAACGTACAGCTTATATAAAATATACCCATGTCCATCGACACATAACCTTGGAACAAAAAGGGTAGTTTCGTATATCCAGCCGCAAACCCAGTACATTGCAGTCTCATCAGACGAGCAACAATATTTTTCCCCAACGGAAGAATACTTGAAGATTTGCCGGTTTCACCACAATCAATTTTTGGGCCCAACTACCCTACCAGTATACCAAGCAGATCGACAACCAACTTGTGAATCTACTCTGTTATTAAACCCCACTTCGATAAATTGGAACACCTGTACCATTAAATTGACCGCACAAGTAAAACCGTACTGGCAGACTTTAAATGTACCAGCTACATGGCTTTACTTCATGCCTGAAAATAAAAAGGCACAAATTTATTGCAAAGGAAAGAAACCTATAACGCAAAATATCGCTACCATTGGAATCCTTAAACTACAACCCGGTTGCCAAGCAACAATAGACTCGGTACAATTAAAATCATTGGAAACCATCAATACCTCACAAAACATTGAATATTATCCCTCTAAATCTTACAATTTATCAGTAATTATACCAGAAGTCACCGAACATCATTTCGAAGTATTGAAAATGAACGAGCAGAAACCCACAAAATGGGAGGATCTTCCAACAGCATTATCACTTACGGAAATAGAACAACGAGCCAGGAATTTTGCCACCTACCAAACATCCATTCGGCAGGTACAGGTCTCAACCTTTTCTTCCATTGGGGGCATAATAGTAATTCTGATCATAGTAAACACGATATTGGTCATGAAATGCAAACTTCGTCAACTTAACAATAAAACAGAGCCTCCCAAAGAAAACCAAGAAGTAACAATAAATAAACCAAGCACATCCGAAACTCACAGTCCGTGCGCCACAGTTTTCTAAAGGGATGAAACCACTCCCACGAGAATCCCTCCTCTGGGACACGTATAGTTTCAGGGTGGGGGCGCGATAAGGGTTTCTTCCCTATAAAAGCAGGGCATCAGGCCCCTTAACTCAGCACAACTCCTGCTTCTACATGTCTAAGAGCATCGCTACACAGACCACGCTAGACGAGGGAACAAGGACCATAGCAGTACAAACAGGACATCACGGATCTTGGGAAACTTCATCCCGAGTGGGTACTACACTCACACCAAGGCCGTATAACCGCAGCACGGGAGGAATTGTCAAGAGGGGCCGAAGCTCTTTGACTCGGAAGACCAGTGTCAAGTCGGTGGGCGTCCAAAAAACCGACATTAAACCCCATCGCTGCATCCCGGACTGTTTGGTGCTCCGGGAAATAACCGACGACAACATTCGTAATTGGACACCAGGCGAACAGATCGTCACGAAAAAACGCAAACATGAGGACCATCTCAGCGCGTGACCTCGGCAACACTTCCCGCTGCCTGGTCATGTGCGTGGAGGACCCCACCCTGTTCTGGGTCGCCCTGGATACGTACAGCGAGGCAGCGAAGGTCATGATACGCGAATTAAACGTACACATGATGTCGAAACAACATCTATGCCTGCCAACAATGTCCAGCATCAGGCCAGGACGACTCGTAACTGTAAAGTCTCCCAGGAAGGGGTGGCTTCGCGGCGAGGTCACCGCAGTAAATGGGACCATCTGCAGCATCTTCTTTGGCGATTATGGGATCACGATGGACTGCCCTGTCGCGGAATTGCGATCCTTGCCACCGCGGTTCCATGCCCTCCCCTGGCAGACAGTGAGGATCCGTCTGAGGGGCGTTAAGTTACGCTCCCGCCGACCGCTCCAGAGGACGACGCGGATCGCAGAGATGGTAATGGCGAGAAGGAAGGGCCTCCTCGCCAACATACAGTCAACACTGGACGGCTTCACGGCCACGCTGACGCTCGACCGGCTACCCGGACAACCTCCACTAGACGTCGTTGACCACTGGCTGGAGCTGGGCTACGTGATACCCAGCGACGACTAAACTTTTACACCCCGCAACACCTAGCGATAAGTACACATTACATTACACTACACCCGACAATTCTTTCTCACACTCTTGTTTACAAAAGGATTTGTGGGGCGTTTTTCCTTCTTTTGAAAAGCATCGCGAGAATCGCGATGTTTTGTCTACGGGGGGAGATGTTACGTATGTGGATTTTTCCCCATACGCCGCTCTCAACCACTTTTCGAGCTCGCGTCTACGAAGGGAAAACGCCCTAAAAATCCTTTTGCTTATCACATACCACTAAGGGGGGTCATGATCTCGACCATCTGGATCACGACCATGGGAACGGGAGTGACACGACGACGACCCCGAAGAATTTCCTTATATGGAAATTTCAAATGCATCCCCACTCATTTTTGGGACTATATAAACCCTTTGGTTTCTACCCTCTGCGGTTAAAAGCAGTACAGTTACGCGTAGAGTAACGTTGTGTCACGCTCGTACCGAGTCGGTTGAATTCAGTAAGATCGAGCTAAAGTCTCTGTCGGAATCACAGTTGATCCCATAGAATCCGCGAGTTCGGTTTACATTCTATTGGACACTTTGTAATAGCCGCTCGTACGCCCCGCATCGCCAGTGCGTCAACACCGAGCAAATTAGTGGTAATTTTCACACATTTATTACACTATTTAATCGCGACATTCACATTTGTACCAACTAATCTTGAATACACGAATGGTGTTCACTTCTAAATCGAGTTGATTCGTTAAACCCATCTTTTACCCAGCGATCCTTATTAAACTTAGTAGCGCTCACCCACTGATACAACTTTACCGCTCGAGTTGTATCAAATAAAAATTAAGAGTTACGAGGCATTAATAACATTTCCCGCGACTCCCTGATCTAGCATCAGGTTAGTTAGCAACCTTTCATCCAAATAAAGGAATTTTACCAACCTAGTGGCTCCCCGATTTCGCATCGGGTTCGTCCACGTGTAACCCTCCTACGGCTCCCTGATTTCGCATCAGGTTCGTCCGTATCCTACAGCTCCCTGGTTTCGCACCAGGTTCGTCTGTAAGTCTACCAACCTCCGAACAGCTCCCTGGTTTCGCACCAGGTTCGTCTGTGAATAATCCAACCTCCTAACAGCTCCTCGACTTCGCGTCGAGTTCGTCTGTGAACATCATCCTAGTGACACCCCGATTTCGCATCGGGTTCGTTCACGACGTTTCACCCTCCTGCGGCTCCCTGATTTCAAATCAGGTTCGTCCGCGCTTGACTCCATTCCTAGAGGCTCCCTGATTTCGCATCAGGTTCGTCCTCGCCGTCAATAATCCAAGCGGCTCCCTGATTTCGCATCAGGTTCGTCCGCGCACCTTACTAACAAATTCGTTAACCATATTCCTTGGGAAATACCCTTCTCGCCGGCCTCTCGCGTTGCCGCAGCCCCGGCTCGTAACATTGTAAAGCAAATATTGAAAAACTGATATCGAAAAACCGATATTGAAAAACAAATATTGAAAAACCGATATTGAAAAACCGATATTGAAAAACCGATATTGAAAAACCGATATTGAAAAACCGATATTGAAAAACCGATATTGAAAAACTTATATCGAAAAACTGATATTGCAAAACCGATATTGAAAAACAAATATTGAAAAACTGATATCGAAAAACTGATATTGCAAAACCGATATTGAAAAACAAATATTGTAAAACTGATATCGAAAAACTGATGTTGCAAAACCGATATTGAAACCGATATTAGAACCGATATTCAAAAACCGATATTGGAGAACAAATATTGAAAAACCGATATTGAAAAACTGATATTGAAAAACTGATATTGAAACCGATATTAGAACCGATATTGAAAAACCGATATTGTAAAGCAAATATTGAAAAACTGATATCGAAAAACCGATATTGAAAAACTCATATCAAAAACTGATATTGCAAAACCGATATTGAAACCGATATTAGAACCGATATTGAAACACAAATATTGAAAAACTGATATCGAAAAACTGATATTGCAAAACCGATATTGAAACCGATATTAGAACCGATATTCAAAAATCGATATTGGAGAACAAATATTGAAAAACTGATATTGAAAAACCGATATTGAAAAACCTATATAGAAAAACTGATATCGAAAAACTGATATTGAAAAACCGATATTGAAAAACCGATATTGAGAAACTGATGTTGCAAAACCGATATTGTTCTAAACCGATATTGAAAAACCGATATAGTAAAGCAAATATTGAAAAACTGATATCGAAAAACTGATATCGAAAAACTGATATTGAAAAACCGATATTGAAAAACCGATATTGAAAAACTGATATTGAAACCGATATTAGAACCGATATTGAAAAACCGATATTGAAAAACAAATATCGAATAACTGATATTGCAAAACCGATATTGAAACCGATATTAGAACCGATATTGAAAAACTGATATTGAAACCGATATTAGAAACGATATTGAAAAACAAATATTGAAAAACTGATATCGAAAAACTGATATTGCAAAACCGATATTGAAACCGATATTAGAACTGATATTGAAAAACCGATATTGTAAAGCAAATATTGAAAAACTGATATCGAAAAACTGATATTGAAAAACCGATATTGAAAAACCGATATTGAAAAACTGATATTGAAACCGATATTAGAACAAATATTGAAAAACTGATATTGAGAAACCGATATTGAAAAACAAATATTGAAAAACCGATATTGAAAAACCGATATTGAAAAACCAATATTGAAAAACTTATATCGAAAAACTGATATTGCAAAACCGATATTGAAAAACAAATATTGAAAAACTGATATCGAAAAACTGATATTGAAAAACCGATATTGAAAAACCGATATTGAAAAACTGATATTGAAACCGATATTAGAACAAATATTGAAAAACTGATATTGAGAAACCGATATTGAAAAACCGATATTGAAAAACTGATATTGAAACCGATATTAGAACAAATATTGAAAAACTGATATTGAGAAACCGATATTGAAAAACCGATATTGAAAAACTGATATTGAAACCGATATTAGAACCGATATTGAAAAACCGATATTGAAAAACAAATATCGAATAACTGATATTGCAAAACCGATATTGAAACCGATATTAGAACCGATATTGAAAAACCGATATTGTAAAGCAAATATTGAAAAACTGATATCGAAAAACTGATATTGAAAAACCGATATTGAAAAACCGATATTGAAAAACTGATATTGAAACAGATATTAGAACAAATATTGAAAAACTGATATTGAGAAACCGATATTGAAAAACTGATATTGAAACCGATATTAGAACCGATATTGAAAAACCGATATTGTAAAGCAAATATTGAAAAACTGATATCGAAAAACCGATATTGTAAAGCAAATATTGAAAAACTGATATTGAAAAACCGATATTGAAAAACTGATATTGAAACCGATATTAGAACAAATATTGAAAAACTGATATTGAGAAACCGATATTGAAAAACCGATATTGAAAAACCGATATTGGAGAACCGATATTGAAAAACTTGTATCGAAAATCTGATATTGCAAAACCGATATTGAATCCGATATTAGAACCGATATTGAAAAACTGATATCGAAAAACTGATGTTGCAAAACCGATATTGAAACCGATATTAGAACCGATATTCAAAAACCGATATTGGAGAACAAATATTGAAAAACCGATATTGAAAAACCGATATTGAAAAACTGATATTGAAACCGATATTAGAACCGATATTGAAAAACCGATATTGTTGTTACGTATGTGGATTTTTCCCCATACGCCGCTCTCAACCACTTTTCGAGCTCGCGTCTACGAAGGGAAAACGCCCTAAAAATCCTTTTGCTTATCACATACCACTAAGGGGGGTCATGATCTCGACCATCTGGATCACGACCATGGGAACGGGAGTGACACGACGACGACCCCGAAGAATTTCCTTATATGGAAATTTCAAATGCATCCCCACTCATTTTTGGGACTATATAAACCCTTTGGTTTCTACCCTCTGCGGTTAAAAGCAGTACAGTTACGCGTAGAGTAACGTTGTGCCACGCTCGTACCGAGTCGGTTGAATTCAGGAAGATCGAGCTAAAGTCTCTGTCGGAATCACAGTTGATCCCATAGAATCCGCGAGTTCGGTTTACATTCTATTGGACACTTTGTAATAGCCGCTCGTACGCCCCGCATCGCCAGTGCGTCAACACCGAGCAAATTAGTGGTAATTTTCACACATTTATTACACTATTTAATCGCGACATTCACATTTGTACCAACTAATCTTGAATACACGAATGGTGTTCACTTCTAAATCGAGTTGATTCGTTAAACCCATCTTTTACCCAGCGATCCTTATTAAACTTAGTAGCGCTCACCCACTGATACAACTTTACCGCTCGAGTTGTATCAAATAAAAATTAAGAGTTACGAGGCATTAATAACATTTCCCGCGACTCCCTGATCTAGCATCAGGTTAGTTAGCAACCTTTCATCCAAATAAAGGAATTTTACCAACCTAGTGGCTCCCCGATTTCGCATCGGGTTCGTCCACGTGTAACCCTCCTACGGCTCCCTGATTTCGCATCAGGTTCGTCCGTATCCTACAGCTCCCTGGTTTCGCACCAGGTTCGTCTGTAAGTCTACCAACCTCCGAACAGCTCCCTGGTTTCGCACCAGGTTCGTCTGTGAATAATCCAACCTCCTAACAGCTCCTCGACTTCGCGTCGAGTTCGTCTGTGAACATCATCCTAGTGACACCCCGATTTCGCATCGGGTTCGTTCACGACGTTTCACCCTCCTGCGGCTCCCTGATTTCAAATCAGGTTCGTCCGCGCTTGACTCCATTCCTAGAGGCTCCCTGATTTCGCATCAGGTTCGTCCTCGCCGTCAATAATCCAAGCGGCTCCCTGATTTCGCATCAGGTTCGTCCGCGCACCTTACTAACAAATTCGTTAACCATATTCCTTGGGAAATACCCTTCTCGCCGGCCTCTCGCGTTGCCGCAGCCCCGGCTCGTAACAGAACTGGTGACAGCGGTGGGATGCTACTGCATTAGAATCGCCGTAAAATTTGGTTTTTAAATACGTTAAAATCACTCGTAATTTATTATTGACAATATACTAGTTTTCGCTAGTCAAGTCACTTAAGAAAGTTTCAAAATGACAAGCACACAGGCTAACGTCTCTTCTAACGACATTATGAACCTGACAGTTTCAATTGCAAACTCAATGTCGCTTTTGACGCAACGGACATGTATACAGAACATTACTATGTCAATTCCAACCTTCGACGGTGAAAGTCCACCCTTGACGCGCTTTGCACAAAATGTGGAAGACGGGTTAACTTTGATTCCTGAGGGTACGGAAGCTGAGTATCTTGCGATAATTTTAACAAAACTGATCGGTCCGGCACGTAGGTGCACGTTAGAGCACAAATTCAACTCTGTTAAGACATTAGTCCAACATTTGAAAAAGAGATTCGCGCCGGGAAGAAGTTTGTCATACTTCCAAGTAGAAATCGCGAAATTACATATTCGTGAAGGAGAAAGTCTGCGACAATACGTCGACAGGACCAGTCATCTCGTTTATTGTGCGCGCGGAGCTATTCGGGAAAGATATCTGGATCATGCTGAAGACTTCGTCAAAGAAATGGAAAAGGACGTTAAAGAAAACTTCATCGATGGTTTACCAGATCGAATTTCCTGGAAAGTGTCGGCTCAAACTCAAGACATCAAAACACTTGAACAAGCTTACGACGCCGTGCTCCAGATAGACAGAAAATTAAGGAATCGGCGACAGTCGCCCCGTAATGATTCACCCTCCAGGTGGTCTCGTCGAGAACATTACGCTGAAGATTCTCGCCACAACGACCGTCAAGTGTCGTATCCACATTCTCCAAGTAGGTACGACGAAAACAGGGATCGGTCTACAAGAACATCTGGTTTTGAAGAGGAACGAGAAGGACGGACACGTACGACGGCCTGGACTTTGCGTCACCGGAGCCCCTCGAAATCCCCTTCTTATCGCTCCGACTCATCGTACGCAGATGATGGAGAAAAACATTATTCCATCTTAAAAAATCCCGATAAAAATCACAAGCCGAGTTTATACTGCTGGCATTGCGGTACGACCGGACATGACGGAAAATCCTGTAGGAAACATCCGCGTAGTCCGAGATATCAACGAGACTCGCGAGATTCATCTGTCGAATCTAACAAGTCTTTAAACTTCGATCGCGCTCAACGTATAGGCGACACGATGAGCGGAAACAAAGAAGCTCGCCAAAGGACAGTCCGCTTCGAAGAGGAAACCTCGTCAAGGAAGCACCTGCCCCACGCATCAAAACCAAGGTTCCAGAACTGGAGTCAGGAACGGGAGAATTCTTAATTGATGGCGGAGCATCCGTAAATTTAGTAGTTATTACCGCCCTGGGAGAAAATGCTACGATAAACTCTCGGGAAGAAATTGAATTAACTGGAATTACAACTAATCCAATTCATACATTAGGAACAACAATTCTTCACATCCACGAAGCTCCCGCACTTTTCTATGTGGTAAAAGAGCTTGCAATAGAAGCAGACGGACTAATAGGAAGCCCATTTTTAAAACAGGAGGAGGCCGAAATTTCCTATTACCATGGGACTTTGGTATTAAAAAATAAACCTACCCGACCTCTACGTTTTTCAAATTATCAGGACATACCTCAAACTAACAAACTACCGACGTCTACCAAACATCGTATTGAACCTAGGACGTCGCAACAGATTGCTATAACAATAACAAACCCCAGGATTAGGGAAGGATATTTACCACGTATCAAGACCCTCGAACATCTGTACATAGGGGAAGCAGTTGTAAAGAACAGTGAAGGAAAGTGCTACGTTATGGCAACAAACACCAGCGATGAACCCCTAGACGTGGAGATAGAACCGCAAACATTGGAGCCGTTTGATATCTTCAGTTCATCAGATGAAGATTTTTACTCAGCTGCAGAACACCCGTTAAATTTTAAAACTAACGAAGATAAGAAACAGAAAATCTTGGAAACTCTAAACACCAAACATTTGAACAAAGAGGAACTAAATTTTGTTACAAATTTAGTTAAAGAATTTCCTGACCGATTTTATCTTCCTGGAGATAAACTAGGTAAGGCTTCCGACTTTAAACATTCAATTCATACATCTAACGATATTCCAATCAATACGAGACAATATCGCTATCCTCTCATTCATCAAAAGGAAATTCAAAAACAAATCAGCGCCTTATTATCAAATGGTATAATTACACCTTCTAAATCTCCATATAATTCACCTTTATGGATCGTACCAAAGAAAGAAGATGAAAATGGAGTAAAACGTTGGCGATTGGTGATAGATTTCCGCGGTCTCAACGAAATAACAATTTCTGATAAATATCCATTACCTCAAATCACCGAGATTTTAGATCGACTAGGAGGAGCTAAATATTTTTCAGTCTTTGATCTCGCTAGTGGATTTCATCAAATAGAGATGGATCCGAAAGATAAAGCAAAAACAGCATTCACTACTCCAAATGGACATTACGAATTCTCTCGAATGCCTTTCGGATTAAAGAATGCACCACCCACTTTTCAACGCCTCATGGATCAAGCACTCACTGGACTTCAAGGAACAGACCTCTTTGTCTACTTGGATGACATAGTGATCTATGCATCATCCTTACAGGAACATAATATTAAAGTCAAAAAGTTGCTAAATCGCCTTCGAGAACATGGATTAACCCTGCAGACCAACAAATGTCAATTCTTGCGAAAGGAAGTTGCATACCTTGGACACATTATTTCAAAGGAAGGAGTAAGACCCGATCCTAGGAAACTAAAAGCTGTTCAAGATTTTCCTACACCTACAACGCAGAAGAACATTCAACAATTCTTAGGACTTGTAGGATATTACCGAAGATTCGTACCTAATTTCACCACAAAGGCAAAACCTTTAATTAACCTATTAGGAAAAGGCATCAAATTCAAATGGACTGAAGAACAAGACCAAAGTTTTAAGCAATTACGTAACGAACTTTGTCAACAACCCATATTGCAATATCCAGATTTCAGTAAACCATTTATTGTAACAACAGATGCCTCCGATTACGCTATTGGAGCTGTACTTAGCCAAGGCGACATAGGAAGCGACCTGCCGATTGCCTACGCATCCCGCAGCCTAAATAAACCTGAGAAGAACTACTCAGCTACTGAAAAGGAATGTTTGGCCATGGTTTACGCCGTAAGATACTTCAGGCCTTATATCTATGGAACCCCATTCACCCTCGTTACAGATCACAGACCACTGTTATGGCTACACTCTGTCAAAGACCCCACTTCTAGACTAATGAAATGGAAACTCCGACTTTTGGAGTACGAGTACCAGGTTGTCCACAAATCCGGAAAGACGAATAAGAACGCAGACGCATTATCGCGCAACCCCTCTTCTGCCTGCCTACCACTTATTCCACGAGAACTCCAGGATCCTGACTTCAAAGTCCAGATACCGAAAACAGACGCTAACACCGAGACAATTGGGCACCGTATACGACAGCTACGTCGCGACAGGGAAAACCGACCTAAGTACCGGGAGACAAGTAGCAGTTCAGACGAGATAGAAGACACCGCACGTGGGAACGTTCAACATTCTCCAATTATACACAAGAACAGATCTTTTCCCAGCTTATCTCAAGAGGTAACCATGCCAGATGAACGCCAGGAAACCATAAACACTTTTTCGCCCGCAGCAAACTCCACTCAAATCGTTCCTTTAGATAAGGACCAGACCTTATTTGACGATCTGATATCCTTTGAGGAACCGGCCGAAAATACTGTAATAGAAAATGCAAGAAACATTCAACAAGATTTATTTGGTACACCACAAGTATCAACAGAAGTCATGGATGAACCTTTACAACCCTCAATAAACCAGCTACCTGCAGGAGCCACGACCGAAGTCAGTGTGGAACAACCACCTGACAGCAGGTCAACTCAATCAAGGGTTTTCGACCGCACGCTTGACCCTTACCCATTCTTCACTACCGACACCGAGAATTCAAATGACCTTGACAATCTGGAAGAGATCCCGCTAGACCAACCACATAAGATTATCATTTCTTCAAACACCTTTACCGCTGAAGAAGGACATTACGTACACTTCATTTCTGCCGATTGCAATTTAGTAAACCCAGTTGGAAAATTATTGCTGGACACCGAAATGATTAATAAACCGAATCTTTTAGCAGCTCAACCGAAAAAGGGACGGGTGATAACAACCGACAATGGATCATTTAAAACCTTTAGTATAATAGTCTCGGATAACTTCTTTGATAATATTAAAAGAGTAGACGTGCTTAACGGATTGAAAACTCTTCAACACACCCTGGATCAAAATCAGATTAAATCATTTCGAATTTCTGCCACGGGAGACCTTCACAAAATACCGTCCAATGAATTCGTCAAGATATTAGAAGAGGTTTTCATAGGAACCTGCCTACAGATTACTTTATGCAACTGTATCATCACTACACCATCCGAAGAGGACAGACAGCACATCATTTGCGAAGCTCACGACAGTTTAATTGGAGGACACAAAGGAGTAACGAAGACCTACAAACGCATCCGATCAAAATTCTATTGGCCACAAATGCGCAACGACATTCAAGACTACATCCGAAGATGTCAAAGTTGTCAAGAGCAGAAATTAGTTCGAGCGAAAACTCGTCAGCCGATGTTGATCACCGACACACCTATAGGAGCCTTCGACAAAATTTCCTTGGATACAGTGGGACCTTTACCAATTACACCCAGCGGGAACAGACATATTCTCACTATTCAAGATAATCTAACGAAATATTGCGTAGCTGTAGCAATACCTAATATTCGAGCTGCTACAATTGCAGATGCGTTCGCTAGACATTTCATCGCAATCTACGGTACACCCCGCGCAATATTAACAGACAAAGGAACTAGCTTCATCGGAACACTTATGACAAATTTATCCGAAATATTTAAAATCAAACAAATCACAACCTCGGGATATAGACCACAAACCAACGGATCTTTAGAACGAAGTCACATTGTACTCACCGAATATCTCAAGCATTACATGGATAATTACGAAGACTGGGATTTACTAATACCGTTTGCAATGTTCTCTTATAACACATCCGTTCACGAAGCAACGAATTTCACCCCATACGAATTAATCTTTGGAAAACCAGCTCGAGAACCAAGTTCTTTCCCAACTGGCGAAAAATTAAAGTCGTTTGGAGACTACTTAATAGAATTAATAACACACATGACTAATATTCGTAATATAGCTTCCGATAACCTAAACAAAGCAAAAATTCGTTCGAAAAATTATTACGATGCTCACGCAAGACCAGCAACATTTAACAAAGGCGACTCTGTCTACGTACTCAAAGAACCGCGCACCAGTAAATTTGATCCACATTACATTGGACCATACCAGATAATAGACGTGACAGACCTGAATAACGTAGTATTACGAACGCACAATAAGTTAATCACAAAGCATCAGGACAAATTAAAACATGCCTACTCTCCATTCACAGCTGAAAACCAACCATGATCTTCGCATATTTGCTCCTGTTGCCACTCGCTGTCATTAGCGACGATCAAATCATAACACCACTCGAAGGAGACACCGGACTCTTCTATGAAAAATTACCTGATATAAGGACCTTCCAATCACAATGGCGCCTAGTCACCTCTCTAGATGTTACTCGGTACCTCAGCTATGCTCCGCATGTGAAGCATTACATTTCATCGATGAATCAACTCTGTAATCGCCACGATTCCATCAACTGCCTCAGCAAGGAATTGGGACCTCGGTTAATCAAGAAAGAAGAAAACACCGTGCATTACAGCAATCTGATACGCACTGCAATAGGTGATACCCCACATTTTAAAAAACCATCCCCACGGCGCAGCGTACCTTTTGGATTCATCGGCACTCTCAGCAAAACATTATTTGGAACTTTATCACAAGAAGATGCAGAATACTACAACCGCGAATTAAACAAAGTTTATAAGGATCAACGCGAAATTACCGAAATAATAGCTAAACAAACGCATATTATAAAAGGAGAATTTTCACTCGCACATGCAAGGTTAGTTAATTTAACTCAAATTGTATCGCAACTGACGAAAACGATGGTCATACACTCCGAAGCATTACAAGAGACACAGTCAGACATTAGCAGATTACGTTTCGAAGCATCCATCAGGGACTCTGTAATCGAAATAGAAAGAGGGTTAGACGATTATAGCACCAACCTACTGTTGCTAATAGATGCAATATTGTTAGCGAAACAAGGCATTTTACACCCTGCTATTCTGTCGCCAGAACAATTATTGAGATCAGCTCAAAAAATTAAGGAAACACTTGTTTATGAATTTCCCTTAACACCCGAAGAATTACTTATGGAACAAATTGAAAAAATAACAAATTTAAATGTAATTTTCACCAGAGGAAGGATACTTTTCGAACTCACCATACCTCTTTTAGAGCAAAAAACGTACAGCTTATATAAAATATACCCATGTCCATCGACACATAACCTTGGAACAAAAAGGGTAGTTTCGTATATCCAGCCGCAAACCCAGTACATTGCAGTCTCATCAGACGAGCAACAATATTTTTCCCCAACGGAAGAATACTTGAAGATTTGCCGGTTTCACCACAATCAATTTTTGGGCCCAACTACCCTACCAGTATACCAAGCAGATCGACAACCAACTTGTGAATCTACTCTGTTATTAAACCCCACTTCGATAAATTGGAACACCTGTACCATTAAATTGACCGCACAAGTAAAACCGTACTGGCAGACTTTAAATGTACCAGCTACATGGCTTTACTTCATGCCTGAAAATAAAAAGGCACAAATTTATTGCAAAGGAAAGAAACCTATAACGCAAAATATCGCTACCATTGGAATCCTTAAACTACAACCCGGTTGCCAAGCAACAATAGACTCGGTACAATTAAAATCATTGGAAACCATCAATACCTCACAAAACATTGAATATTATCCCTCTAAATCTTACAATTTATCAGTAATTATACCAGAAGTCACCGAACATCATTTCGAAGTATTGAAAATGAACGAGCAGAAACCCACAAAATGGGAGGATCTTCCAACAGCATTATCACTTACGGAAATAGAACAACGAGCCAGGAATTTTGCCACCTACCAAACATCCATTCGGCAGGTACAGGTCTCAACCTTTTCTTCCATTGGGGGCATAATAGTAATTCTGATCATAGTAAACACGATATTGGTCATGAAATGCAAACTTCGTCAACTTAACAATAAAACAGAGCCTCCCAAAGAAAACCAAGAAGTAACAATAAATAAACCAAGCACATCCGAAACTCACAGTCCGTGCGCCACAGTTTTCTAAAGGGATGAAACCACTCCCACGAGAATCCCTCCTCTGGGACACGTATAGTTTCAGGGTGGGGGCGCGATAAGGGTTTCTTCCCTATAAAAGCAGGGCATCAGGCCCCTTAACTCAGCACAACTCCTGCTTCTACATGTCTAAGAGCATCGCTACACAGACCACGCTAGACGAGGGAACAAGGACCATAGCAGTACAAACAGGACATCACGGATCTTGGGAAACTTCATCCCGAGTGGGTACTACACTCACACCAAGGCCGTATAACCGCAGCACGGGAGGAATTGTCAAGAGGGGCCGAAGCTCTTTGACTCGGAAGACCAGTGTCAAGTCGGTGGGCGTCCAAAAAACCGACATTAAACCCCATCGCTGCATCCCGGACTGTTTGGTGCTCCGGGAAATAACCGACGACAACATTCGTAATTGGACACCAGGCGAACAGATCGTCACGAAAAAACGCAAACATGAGGACCATCTCAGCGCGTGACCTCGGCAACACTTCCCGCTGCCTGGTCATGTGCGTGGAGGACCCCACCCTGTTCTGGGTCGCCCTGGATACGTACAGCGAGGCAGCGAAGGTCATGATACGCGAATTAAACGTACACATGATGTCGAAACAACATCTATGCCTGCCAACAATGTCCAGCATCAGGCCAGGACGACTCGTAACTGTAAAGTCTCCCAGGAAGGGGTGGCTTCGCGGCGAGGTCACCGCAGTAAATGGGACCATCTGCAGCATCTTCTTTGGCGATTATGGGATCACGATGGACTGCCCTGTCGCGGAATTGCGATCCTTGCCACCGCGGTTCCATGCCCTCCCCTGGCAGACAGTGAGGATCCGTCTGAGGGGCGTTAAGTTACGCTCCCGCCGACCGCTCCAGAGGACGACGCGGATCGCAGAGATGGTAATGGCGAGAAGGAAGGGCCTCCTCGCCAACATACAGTCAACACTGGACGGCTTCACGGCCACGCTGACGCTCGACCGGCTACCCGGACAACCTCCACTAGACGTCGTTGACCACTGGCTGGAGCTGGGCTACGTGATACCCAGCGACGACTAAACTTTTACACCCCGCAACACCTAGCGATAAGTACACATTACATTACACTACACCCGACAATTCTTTCTCACACTCTTGTTTACAAAAGGATTTGTGGGGCGTTTTTCCTTCTTTTGAAAAGCATCGCGAGAATCGCGATGTTTTGTCTACGGGGGGAGATGTTACGTATGTGGATTTTTCCCCATACGCCGCTCTCAACCACTTTTCGAGCTCGCGTCTACGAAGGGAAAACGCCCTAAAAATCCTTTTGCTTATCACATACCACTAAGGGGGGTCATGATCTCGACCATCTGGATCACGACCATGGGAACGGGAGTGACACGACGACGACCCCGAAGAATTTCCTTATATGGAAATTTCAAATGCATCCCCACTCATTTTTGGGACTATATAAACCCTTTGGTTTCTACCCTCTGCGGTTAAAAGCAGTACAGTTACGCGTAGAGTAACGTTGTGTCACGCTCGTACCGAGTCGGTTGAATTCAGTAAGATCGAGCTAAAGTCTCTGTCGGAATCACAGTTGATCCCATAGAATCCGCGAGTTCGGTTTACATTCTATTGGACACTTTGTAATAGCCGCTCGTACGCCCCGCATCGCCAGTGCGTCAACACCGAGCAAATTAGTGGTAATTTTCACACATTTATTACACTATTTAATCGCGACATTCACATTTGTACCAACTAATCTTGAATACACGAATGGTGTTCACTTCTAAATCGAGTTGATTCGTTAAACCCATCTTTTACCCAGCGATCCTTATTAAACTTAGTAGCGCTCACCCACTGATACAACTTTACCGCTCGAGTTGTATCAAATAAAAATTAAGAGTTACGAGGCATTAATAACATTTCCCGCGACTCCCTGATCTAGCATCAGGTTAGTTAGCAACCTTTCATCCAAATAAAGGAATTTTACCAACCTAGTGGCTCCCCGATTTCGCATCGGGTTCGTCCACGTGTAACCCTCCTACGGCTCCCTGATTTCGCATCAGGTTCGTCCGTATCCTACAGCTCCCTGGTTTCGCACCAGGTTCGTCTGTAAGTCTACCAACCTCCGAACAGCTCCCTGGTTTCGCACCAGGTTCGTCTGTGAATAATCCAACCTCCTAACAGCTCCTCGACTTCGCGTCGAGTTCGTCTGTGAACATCATCCTAGTGACACCCCGATTTCGCATCGGGTTCGTTCACGACGTTTCACCCTCCTGCGGCTCCCTGATTTCAAATCAGGTTCGTCCGCGCTTGACTCCATTCCTAGAGGCTCCCTGATTTCGCATCAGGTTCGTCCTCGCCGTCAATAATCCAAGCGGCTCCCTGATTTCGCATCAGGTTCGTCCGCGCACCTTACTAACAAATTCGTTAACCATATTCCTTGGGAAATACCCTTCTCGCCGGCCTCTCGCGTTGCCGCAGCCCCGGCTCGTAACATTGTAAAGCAAATATTGAAAAACTGATATCGAAAAACCGATATTGAAAAACAAATATTGAAAAACCGATATTGAAAAACCGATATTGAAAAACCGATATTGAAAAACCGATATTGAAAAACCGATATTGAAAAACCGATATTGAAAAACTTATATCGAAAAACTGATATTGCAAAACCGATATTGAAAAACAAATATTGAAAAACTGATATCGAAAAACTGATATTGCAAAACCGATATTGAAAAACAAATATTGTAAAACTGATATCGAAAAACTGATGTTGCAAAACCGATATTGAAACCGATATTAGAACCGATATTCAAAAACCGATATTGGAGAACAAATATTGAAAAACCGATATTGAAAAACTGATATTGAAAAACTGATATTGAAACCGATATTAGAACCGATATTGAAAAACCGATATTGTAAAGCAAATATTGAAAAACTGATATCGAAAAACCGATATTGAAAAACTCATATCAAAAACTGATATTGCAAAACCGATATTGAAACCGATATTAGAACCGATATTGAAACACAAATATTGAAAAACTGATATCGAAAAACTGATATTGCAAAACCGATATTGAAACCGATATTAGAACCGATATTCAAAAATCGATATTGGAGAACAAATATTGAAAAACTGATATTGAAAAACCGATATTGAAAAACCTATATAGAAAAACTGATATCGAAAAACTGATATTGAAAAACCGATATTGAAAAACCGATATTGAGAAACTGATGTTGCAAAACCGATATTGTTCTAAACCGATATTGAAAAACCGATATAGTAAAGCAAATATTGAAAAACTGATATCGAAAAACTGATATCGAAAAACTGATATTGAAAAACCGATATTGAAAAACCGATATTGAAAAACTGATATTGAAACCGATATTAGAACCGATATTGAAAAACCGATATTGAAAAACAAATATCGAATAACTGATATTGCAAAACCGATATTGAAACCGATATTAGAACCGATATTGAAAAACTGATATTGAAACCGATATTAGAAACGATATTGAAAAACAAATATTGAAAAACTGATATCGAAAAACTGATATTGCAAAACCGATATTGAAACCGATATTAGAACTGATATTGAAAAACCGATATTGTAAAGCAAATATTGAAAAACTGATATCGAAAAACTGATATTGAAAAACCGATATTGAAAAACCGATATTGAAAAACTGATATTGAAACCGATATTAGAACAAATATTGAAAAACTGATATTGAGAAACCGATATTGAAAAACAAATATTGAAAAACCGATATTGAAAAACCGATATTGAAAAACCAATATTGAAAAACTTATATCGAAAAACTGATATTGCAAAACCGATATTGAAAAACAAATATTGAAAAACTGATATCGAAAAACTGATATTGAAAAACCGATATTGAAAAACCGATATTGAAAAACTGATATTGAAACCGATATTAGAACAAATATTGAAAAACTGATATTGAGAAACCGATATTGAAAAACCGATATTGAAAAACTGATATTGAAACCGATATTAGAACAAATATTGAAAAACTGATATTGAGAAACCGATATTGAAAAACCGATATTGAAAAACTGATATTGAAACCGATATTAGAACCGATATTGAAAAACCGATATTGAAAAACAAATATCGAATAACTGATATTGCAAAACCGATATTGAAACCGATATTAGAACCGATATTGAAAAACCGATATTGTAAAGCAAATATTGAAAAACTGATATCGAAAAACTGATATTGAAAAACCGATATTGAAAAACCGATATTGAAAAACTGATATTGAAACAGATATTAGAACAAATATTGAAAAACTGATATTGAGAAACCGATATTGAAAAACTGATATTGAAACCGATATTAGAACCGATATTGAAAAACCGATATTGTAAAGCAAATATTGAAAAACTGATATCGAAAAACCGATATTGTAAAGCAAATATTGAAAAACTGATATTGAAAAACCGATATTGAAAAACTGATATTGAAACCGATATTAGAACAAATATTGAAAAACTGATATTGAGAAACCGATATTGAAAAACCGATATTGAAAAACCGATATTGGAGAACCGATATTGAAAAACTTGTATCGAAAATCTGATATTGCAAAACCGATATTGAATCCGATATTAGAACCGATATTGAAAAACTGATATCGAAAAACTGATGTTGCAAAACCGATATTGAAACCGATATTAGAACCGATATTCAAAAACCGATATTGGAGAACAAATATTGAAAAACCGATATTGAAAAACCGATATTGAAAAACTGATATTGAAACCGATATTAGAACCGATATTGAAAAACCGATATTGTAAAGCAAATATTGAAAAACTGATATCGAAAAACCGATATTGAAAAACAAATATTGAAAAACCGATATTGAAAAACCGATATTGAAAAACTGATATTGAAACCGATATTAGAACCGATATTGAAAAACCGATATTGTAAAGCAAATATTGAAAAACTGATATCGAAAAACCGATATTGAAAAACTCATATCAAAAACTGATATTTCAAAACCGATATTGAAACCGATATTAGAACCGATATTGAAACACAAATATTGAAAAACTGATATCGAAAAACTGATATTGCAAAACCGATATTGAAACCGATATTAGAACCGATATTCAAAAACCGATATTGGAGAACAAATATTGAAAAACTGATATTGAAAAACCGATATTGAAAAACCTATATAGAAAAACTAATATCGAAAAACTGATATTGAAAAACCGATATTGAAAAACCGATATTGAGAAACTGATGTTGCAAAACCGATATTGTTCTAAACCGATATTGAAAAACCGATATAGTAAAGCAAATATTGAAAAACTGATATCGAAAAACTGATATCGAAAAACTGATATTGAAAAACCGATATTGAAAAACCGATATTGAAAAACTGATATTGAAACCGATATTAGAACCGATATTGAAAAACCGATATTGAAAAACAAATATCGAATAACTGATATTGCAAAACCGATATTGAAACCGATATTAGAACCGATATTGAAAAACAAATATTGAAAAACCGATATTGAAAAACAAATATTGAAAAACTGATATAGAAAAACTGATGTTGCAAAACCGATATTGAAAAACTTATATCGAAAAACTGATATTGCAAAACCGATACTGAAAAACAAATATTGAAAAACTGATATCGAAAAACTGATGTTGCAAAACCGATATTGAAAAACTTATATCGAAAAACTGATATTGCAAAACCGATATTGAAAAACAAATATTGAAAAACTGATATCGAAAAACTGATGTTGCAAAACCGATATTGAAACCGATATTAGAACCGATATTCAAAAACCGATATTGGAGAACAAATATTGAAAAACCGATATTGAAAAACCGATATTGAAAAACCGATATTGAAAAACTGATATTGAAAAACCGATATTGAAAAACCGATATTGAAAAACTGATATTGAAACCGATATTAGAACCGATATTGAAAAACCGATATTGAAAAACAAATATCGAAAAACTGATATTGCAAAACCGATATTGAAACCGATATTAGAACCGATATTGAAAAACAAATATTGAAAAACTGATATCGAAAAACTGATATTGAAAAACCGATATTGAAAAACCGATATTGAAAAACCGATATTGAAAAACTGATATTGAAACCGATATTAGAAACGATATTGAAAAACAAATATTGAAAAACTGATATCGAAAAACTGATATTGCAAAACCGATATTGAAAAACCGATATTGAAAAACTGATATTGAAACCGATATTAGAACCGATATTGAAAAACCGATATTGAAAAACCGATATTGAAAAACTGATATTGCAAAACCGATATTGAAACCGATATTAGAACCGATATTGAAAAACCGATATTGAAAAACTGATATCGAAAAACTGATATTGCAAAACCGATATTGAATCCGATATTAGAACCGATATTGAAAAATCGATATTGTAAAGCAAATATTGAAAAACTGATATCGAAAAAACGATATTGAAAAACCGATATTGAAAAACAAATATTGAAAAACCGATATTGAAAAACCGATATTGAAAAACCGATATTGAAAAACTTATATCGAAAAACTGATATTGCAAAACCGATAATGAAAAACAAATATTGAAAACTGATATCGAAAAACTGATGTTGCAAAACCGATATTGAAAAACTTATATCGAAAAACTGATATTGCAAAACCGATATTGAAAAACAAATATTGAAAAACTGATATCGAAAAACTGATGTTGCAAAACCGATATTGAAACCGATATTAGAACCGATATTCAAAAACCGATATTGGAGAACAAATATTGAAAAACCGATATTGAAAAACCGATATTGAAAAACCGATATTGAAAAACTGATATTGAAAAACCGATATTGTTCTAAACCGATATTGAAAAACCGATATTGTAAAGCAAATATTGAAAAACTGATATTGAAAAACTGATATTGAAAAACCGATATTGAAAAACCGATATTGAAACCGATATTAGAACCGATATTGAAAAACCGATATTGAAAAACAAATATTGAAAAACTGATATCGAAAAACTGATATTGAAAACCCGATATTGAATCCGGTATTAGAACCGATATTCAAAAACCGATATTGGAGAACAAATATTGGAAAACTGATATTGAAAAACCGATATTGAAAAACAAATATTGAAAAACCGATATTGAAAAACTTATATCGAAAAACTGATATCGAAAAACTGATATTGAAAAACCGATATTGAAAATCCGATATTGAAAAACTGATATTGAAACCGATATTAGAACCGATATTGAAAAACCGATATTGAAAAACAAATATCGAATAACTGATATTGCAAAACCGATATTGAAACCGATATTAGAACCGATATTGAAAAACAAATATTGAAAAACTGATATCGAAAAACTGATATTGAAAAACCGATATTGAAAAACCGATATTGAAAAACTGATATTGAAACCGATATCAGAAACGATATTGAAAAACAAATATTGAAAAACTGATATCGAAAAACTGATATTGCAAAACCGATATTGAAACCGATATTAGAACCGATATTGAAAAACCGATATTGTAAAGCAAATATTGAAAAACTGATATCGAAAAACTGATATTGAAAAACCGATATTGAAAAACCGATATTGAAAAGCTGATATTGAAACCGATATTAGAACAAATATTGAAAAACTGATATTGAGAAACCGATATTGAAAAACTGATATTGAAACCGATATTCGAACCGATATTGAAAAACCGATATTGTAAAGCAAATATTGAAAAACTGATATCGAAAAACCGATATTGTAAAGCAAATATTGAAAAACTGATATTGAAAAACCGATATTGAAAAACTGATATTGAAACCGATATTAGAACAAATATTGAAAAACTGATATTGAGAAACCGATATTGAAAAACCGATATTGAAAAACCGATATTGGAGAACCGATATTGAAAAACTTATATCGAAAATCTGATATTGCAAAACCGATATTGAATCCGATATTAGAACCGATATTGAAAAACTGATATCGAAAAACTGATGTTGCAAAACCGATATTGAAACCGATATTAGAACCGATATTCAAAAACCGATATTGGAGAACAAATATTGAAAAACCGATATTGAAAAACCGATATTGAAAAACTGATATTGAAACCGATATTAGAACCGATATTGAAAAACCGATATTGTAAAGCAAATATTGAAAAACTGATATCGAAAAACCGATATTGAAAAACAAATATTGAAAAACCGATATTGAAAAACCGATATTGAAAAACCGATATTGAAAAACCGATATTGAAAAACCGATATTGAAAAACTTATATCGAAAAACTGATATTGCAAAACCGATATTGAAAAACAAATATTGAAAAACTGATATCGAAAAACTGATATTGCAAAACCGATATTGAAAAACAAATATTGTAAAACTGATATCGAAAAAATGATGTTGCAAAACCGATATTGAAACCGATATTAGAACCGATATTCAAAAACCGATATTGGAGAACAAATATTGAAAAACCGATATTGAAAAACTGATATTGAAAAACTGATATTGAAACCGATATTAGAACCGATATTGAAAAACCGATATTGTAAAGCAAATATTGAAAAACTGATATCGAAAAACCGATATTGAAAAACTCATATCAAAAACTGATATTGCAAAACCGATATTGAAACCGATATTAGAACCGATATTGAAACACAAATATTGAAAAACTGATATCGAAAAACTGATATTGCAAAACCGATATTGAAACCGATATTAGAACCGATATTCAAAAATCGATATTGGAGAACAAATATTGAAAAACTGATATTGAAAAACCGATATTGAAAAACCTATATAGAAAAACTGATATCGAAAAACTGATATTGAAAAACCGATATTGAAAAACCGATATTGAGAAACTGATGTTGCAAAACCGATATTGTTCTAAACCGATATTGAAAAACCGATATAGTAAAGCAAATATTGAAAAACTGATATCGAAAAACTGATATCGAAAAACTGATATTGAAAAACGATATTGAAAAACCGATATTGAAAAACTGATATTGAAACCGATATTAGAACCGATATTGAAAAACCGATATTGAAAAACAAATATCGAATAACTGATATTGCAAAACCGATATTGAAACCGATATTAGAACCGATATTGAAAAACAAATATTGAAAAACTGATATCGAAAAACTGATATTGAAAAACCGATATTGAAAAACCGATATTGAAAAACCGATATTGAAAAACTGATATTGAAACCGATATTAGAAACGATATTGAAAAACAAATATTGAAAAACCTGATATCGAAAAACTGATATTGCAAAACCGATATTGAAACCGATATTAGAACTGATATTGAAAAACCGATATTGTAAAGCAAATATTGAAAAACTGATATCGAAAAACTGATATTGAAAAACCGATATTGAAAAACCGATATTGAAAAACTGATATTGAAACCGATATTAGAACAAATATTGAAAAACTGATATTGAGAAACCGATATTGAAAAACAAATATTGAAAAACCGATATTGAAAAACCGATATTGAAAAACCAATATTGAAAAACTTATATCGAAAAACTGATATTGCAAAACCGATATTGAAAAACAAATATTGAAAAACTGATATCGAAAAACTGATATTGAAAAACCGATATTGAAAAACCGATATTGAAAAACTGATATTGAAACCGATATTAGAACAAATATTGAAAAACTGATATTGAGAAACCGATATTGAAAAACTGATATTGAAACCGATATTAGAACCGATATTGAAAAACCGATATTGTAAAGCAAATATTGAAAAACTGATATCGAAAAACCGATATTGTAAAGCAAATATTGAAAAACTGATATTGAAAAACCGATATTGAAAAACTGATATTGAAACCGATATTGAAAAACCAATATTGAAAAACTTATATCGAAAAACTGATATTGCAAAACCGATATTGAAAAACAAATATTGAAAAACTGATATCGAAAAACTGATATTGAAAAACCGATATTGAAAAACCGATATTGAAAAACTGATATTGAAACCGATATTAGAACAAATATTGAAAAACTGATATTGAGAAACCGATATTGAAAAACTGATATTGAAACCGATATTAGAACCGATATTGAAAAACCGATATTGTAAAGCAAATATTGAAAAACTGATATCGAAAAACCGATATTGTAAAGCAAATATTGAAAAACTGATATTGAAAAACCGATATTGAAAAACTGATATTGAAACCGATATTAGAACAAATATTGAAAAACTGATATTGAGAAACCGATATTGAAAAACCGATATTGAAAAACTGATATTGAAACCGATATTAGAACCGATATTGAAAAACCGATATTGAAAAACAAATATCGAATAACTGATATTGCAAAACCGGTATTGAAACCGATATTAGAACCGATATTGAAAAACCGATATTGTAAAGCAAATATTGAAAAACTGATATCGAAAAACTGATATTGAAAAACCGATATTGAAAAACCGATATTGAAAAACTGATATTGAAACAGATATTAGAACAAATATTGAAAAACTGATATTGAGAAACCGATATTGAAAAACTGATATTGAAACCGATATTAGAACCGATATTGAAAAACCGATATTGTAAAGCAAATATTGAAAAACTGATATCGAAAAACCGATATTGTAAAGCAAATATTGAAAAACTGATATTGAAAAACCGATATTGAAAAACTGATATTGAAACCGATATTAGAACAAATATTGAAAAACTGATATTGAGAAACCGATATTGAAAAACCGATATTGAAAAACCGATATTGGAGAACCGATATTGAAAAACTTATATCGAAAATCTGATATTGCAAAACCGATATTGAATCCGATATTAGAACCGATATTGAAAAACTGATATCGAAAAACTGATGTTGCAAAACCGATATTGAAACCGATATTAGAACCGATATTCAAAAACCGATATTGGAGAACAAATATTGAAAAACCGATATTGAAAAACCGATATTGAAAAACTGATATTGAAACCGATATTAGAACCGATATTGAAAAACCGATATTGTAAAGCAAATATTGAAAAACTGATATCGAAAAACCGATATTGAAAAACAAATATTGAAAAACCGATATTGAAAAACCGATATTGAAAAACTGATATTGAAACCGATATTAGAACCGATATTGAAAAACCGATATTGTAAAGCAAATATTGAAAAACTGATATCGAAAAACCGATATTGAAAAACTCATATCAAAAACTGATATTTCAAAACCGATATTGAAACCGATATTAGAACCGATATTGAAACACAAATATTGAAAAACTGATATCGAAAAACTGATATTGCAAAACCGATGTTGAAACCGATATTAGAACCGATATTCAAAAACCGATATTGGAGAACAAATATCGAAAAACTGATATTGAAAAACCGATATTGAAAAACCTATATAGAAAAACTAATATCGAAAAACTGATATTGAAAAACCGATATTGAAAAACCGATATTGAGAAACTGATGTTGCAAAACCGATATTGTTCTAAACCGATATTGAAAAACCGATATAGTAAAGCAAATATTGAAAAACTGATATCGAAAAACTGATATCGAAAAACTGATATTGAAAAACCGATATTGAAAAACCGATATTGAAAAACTGATATTGAAACCGATATTAGAACCGATATTGAAAAACCGATATTGAAAAACAAATATCGAATAACTGATATTGCAAAACCGATATTGAAACCGATATTAGAACCGATATTGAAAAACAAATATTGAAAAACCGATATTGAAAAACAAATATTGAAAAACTGATATAGAAAAACTGATGTTGCAAAACCGATATTGAAAAACTTATATCGAAAAACTGATATTGCAAAACCGATACTGAAAAACAAATATTGAAAAACTGATATCGAAAAACTGATGTTGCAAAACCGATATTGAAACCGATATTAGAACCGATATTCAAAAACCGATATTGGAGAACAAATATTGAAAAACCGATATTGAAAAACCGATATTGAAAAACCGATATTGAAAAACTGATATTGAAAAACCGATATTGAAAAACCGATATTGAAAAACTGATATTGAAACCGATATTAGAACCGATATTGAAAAACCGATATTGAAAAACAAATATCGAAAAACTGATATTGCAAAACCGATATTGAAACCGATATTAGAACCGATATTGAAAAACAAATATTGAAAAACTGATATCGAAAAACTGATATTGAAAAACCGATATTGAAAAACCGATATTGAAAAACCGATATTGAAAAACTGATATTGAAACCGATATTAGAAACGATATTGAAAAACAAATATTGAAAAACTGATATCGAAAAACTGATATTGCAAAACCGATATTGAAAAACCGATATTGAAAAACTGATATTGAAACCGATATTAGAACCGATATTGAAAAACCGATATTGAAAAACCGATATTGAAAAACTGATATTGCAAAACCGATATTGAAACCGATATTAGAACCGATATTGAAAAACCGATATTGAAAAACTGATATCGAAAAACTGATATTGCAAAACCGATATTGAATCCGATATTAGAACCGATATTGAAAAATCGATATTGTAAAGCAAATATTGAAAAACTGATATCGAAAAAACGATATTGAAAAACCGATATTGAAAAACAAATATTGAAAAACCGATATTGAAAAACCAATATTGAAAAACCGATATTGAAAAACTTATATCGAAAAACTGATATTGCAAAACCGATAATGAAAAACAAATATTGAAAACTGATATCGAAAAACTGATGTTGCAAAACTGATATTGAAAAACTTATATCGAAAAACTGATATTGCAAAACCGATATTGAAAAACAAATATTGAAAAACTGATATCGAAAAACTGATATTGCAAAACCGATATTGAAACCGATATTAGAACCGATATTCAAAAACCGATATTGGAGAACAAATATTGAAAAACTGATATTGAAAAACCGATATTGAAAAACCTATATAGAAAAACTGATATTGCAAAACAGATATTGAATCCGATATTAGAACCGATATTGAAAAACCGTTATTGAAAAACAAATATTGAAAAACTGATATCGAAAAACTGATATTGAAAAACCGATATTGAATCCGGTATTAGAACCGATATTCAAAAACCGATATTTGAAAAACTGATATCGAAAAACTGATATTGAAAAACCGATATTGAAAAACCGATATTGAAAAACTGATATTGAAAAACCGATATTGAAAAACTGATATTGAAACCGATATTAGAACCGATATTGAAAAACCGATATTGAAAAACTGATATCGAAAAACTGATATTGCAAAACCGATATTGAATCCGATATTACAACCGATATTGAAAATTCGATATTGTAAAGCAATTATTGAAAAACAGATATCGAAAAACTGATATTGAAAAACCGATATTGAAAAACCGATATTGAAACCGATATTAGAACCGATATTCAAAAACCGATATTGGAGAACAAATATTGAAAAACCGATATTGAAAAACCGATATTGAAAAACCGATATTGAAAAACTGATATTGAAACCGATATTAGAACCGATATTGAAAAACCGATACTGTGAAGCAAATATTGAAAAACTGATATCGAAAAAACGATATTGAAAAACCGATATTGAAAAACAAATATTGAAAAACCGATATTGAAAAACCGATATTGAAAAACCGATATTGAAAAACTTATATCGAAAAACTGATATTGCAAAACCGATAATGAAAAACAAATATTGAAAACTGATATCGAAAAACTGATGTTGCAAAACCGATATTGAAAAACTTATATCGAAAAACTGATATTGCAAAACCGATATTGAAAAACAAATATTGAAAAACTGATATCGAAAAACTGATATTGCAAAACCGATATTGAAACCGATATTAGAACCGATATTCAAAAACCGATATTGGAGAACAAATATTGAAAAACTGATATTGAAAAACCTATATAGAAAAACTGATATTGCAAAACTGATATTGAAACCGATATTAGAACCGATATTGAAAAACCGATATTGTGAAGCAAATATTGAAAAACTGATATCGAAAAAACGATATTGAAAAACCGATATTGAAAAACAAATATTGAAAAACCGATATTGAAAAACCGATATTGAAAAACCGATATTGAAAAACTTATATCGAAAAACTGATATTGCAAAACCGATAATGAAAAACAAATATTGAAAACTGATATCGAAAAACTGATGTTGCAAAACCGATATTGAAAAACTTATATCGAAAAACTGATATTGCAAAACCGATATTGAAAAACAAATATTGAAAAACTGATATCGAAAAACTGATATTGCAAAACCGATATTGAAACCGATATTAGAACCGATATTCAAAAACCGATATTGGAGAACAAATATTGAAAAACTGATATTGAAAAACCTATATAGAAAAACTGATATTGCAAAACAGATATTGAATCCGATATTAGAACCGATATTGAAAAACCGTTATTGAAAAACAAATATTGAAAAACTGATATCGAAAAACTGATATTGAAAAACCGATATTGAAAAACCGATATTGAGAAACTGATGTTGCAAAACCGATATTGTTCTTAACCGATATTGTAAAGCAAATATTGAAAAACTGATATCGAAAAACTGATATTGAAAAACCGATATTGAAAAACCGATATTGAAACCGATATTAGAACCGATATTGAAAAACCGATATTGAAAAACAAATATTGAAAAACCGATATCGAAAAACTGATATTGAAAAACCGATATTGAATCCGGTATTAGAACCGATATTCAAAAACCGATATTTGAAAAACTGATATCGAAAAACTGATATTGAAAAACCGATATTGAAAAACCGATATTGAAAAACTGATATTGAAAAACCGATATTGAAAAACTGATATTGAAACCGATATTAGAACCGATATTGAAAAACCGATATTGAAAAACCGATATTGAAAAACTGATATTGCAAAACCGATATTGAAACCGATATTAGAACCGATATTGAAAAACCGATATTGAAAAACTGATATCGAAAAACTGATATTGCAAAACCGATATTGAATCCGATATTAGAACCGATATTGAAAAATCGATATTGTAAAGCAATTATTGAAAAACTGATATCGAAAAACTGATATTGAAAAACCGATATTGAAAAACTGATATTGAAACCGATATTAGAACCGATATTGAAAAACCGATATTGAAAAACTGATATTGAAACCGATATTAGAACCGATATTGAAAAACCGATATTGAAAAACTGATATTGAAACCGATATTAGAACCGATATTGAAAAACCGATATTGAAAAACAAATATCGAAAAACTGATATTGCAAAACCGATATTGAAACCGATATTAGAACCGATATTGAAAAACAAATATTGAAAAACTGATATCGAAAAACTGATATTGAAAAACCGATATTGAAAAACCGATATTGAAAAACCGATATTGAAAAACTGATATTGAAACCGATATTAGAAACGATATTGAAAAACAAATATTGAAAAACTGATATCGAAAAACTGATATTGCAAAACCGATATTGAAACCGATATTAGAACCGATATTGTCAAACCGATATTGTAAAGCAAATATTGAAAAACTGATATCGAAAAACTGATATTGAAAAACCGATATTGAAAAACCGATATTGGAAAACTGATATTGAAACCGATATTAGAACAAATATTGAAAAACCGATATTGTAAAGCAAATATTGAAAAACTGATATCGAAAAACTGATATTGAAAAACCGATATTGAAAAACCGATATTGAAAAACTGATATTGAAACCGATATTAGAACAAATATTGAAAAACTGATATTGAAAAACCGATATTGAAAAACAAATATTGAAAAACCGATATTGAAAAACCGATATTGAAAAACCGATATTGAAAAACTGATATTGAAACCGATATTAGAAACGATATTGAAAAACAAATATTGAAAAACTGATATCGAAAAACTGATATTGCAAAACCGATATTGAAACCGATATTAGAACCGATATTGAAAAACCGATATTGTAAAGCAAATATTGAAAAACTGATATCGACAAACTGATATTGAAAAACCGATATTGCAAAACCGATATTGAAAAACAAATATTGAAAAACTGATATCGAAAAACTGATGTTGCAAAACCGATATTGAAACCGATATTAGAACCGATATTCAAAAACCGATATTGGAGAACAAATATTGAAAAACCGATATTGAAAAACCGATATTGAAAAACCGATATTGAAAAACTGATATTGAAACCGATATTAGAACCGATATTGAAAAACCGATATTGTAAAGCAAATATTGAAAAACTGATATCGAAAAAACGATATTGAAAAACCGATATTGAAAAACAAATATTGAAAAACCGATATTGAAAAACTGATATCGAAAAACTGATGTTGCAAAACCGATATTGAAACCGATATTAGAACCGATATTCAAAAACCGATATTGGAGAACAAATATTGAAAAACCGATATTGAAAAACCGATATTGAAAAACCGATATTGAAAAACTTATATCGAAAAACTGATATAGCAAAACCGATAATGAAAAACAAATATTGAAAACTGATATCGAAAAACTGATGTTGCAAAACCGATATTGAAAAACTTATATCGAAAAACTGATATTGCAAAACCGATATTGAAAAACAAATATTGAAAAACTGATATCGAAAAACTGATATTGCAAAACCGATATTGAAACCGATATTAGAACCGATATTCAAAAACCGATATTGGAGAACAAATATTGAAAAACTGATATTGAAAAACCGATATTGAAAAACCTATATAGAAAAACTGATATTGCAAAACAGATATTGAATCCGATATTAGAACCGATATTGAAAAACCGTTATTGAAAAACAAATATTGAATAACTGATATCGAAAAACTGATATTGAAAAACCGATATTGAAAAACCGATATTGAGAAACTGATGTTGCAAAACCGATATTGTTCTAAACCGATATTGAAAAACCGATATTGTAAAGCAAATATTGAAAAACTGATATCGAAAAACTGATATTGAAAAACCGATATTGAAAAACCGATATTGAAACCGATATTAGAACCGATATTGAAAAACCGATATTGAAATACAAATATTGAAAAACCGATATCGAAAAACTGATATTGAAAAACCGATATTGAATCCGGTATTAGAACCGATATTCAAAAACCGATATTTGAAAAACCGATATTGAAAAACCGATATTGAAATACAAATATTGAAAAACTGATATCGAAAAACTGATATTGAAAAACCGATATTGAAAAACTGATATTGAAACCGATATTCAAAAACCGATATTGGAGAACAAATATTGAAAAACCGATATTGAAAAACCGATATTGAAAAACCGATATTGAAAAACTGATATTGAAAAACCGATATTGAAAAACCGATATTGAAAAACTGATATTGAAAAACTGATATTGCAAAACCGATATTGAAACCGATATTAGAACCGATATTGAAAAACCGATATTGAAAAACTGATATCGAAAAACTGATATTGCAAAACCGATATTGAATCCGATATTAGAACCGATATTGAAAAATCGATATTGTAAAGCAAATATTGAAAAACTGATATCGAAAAAACGATATTGAAAAACCGATATTGAAAAACAAATATTGAAAAACCGATATTGAAAAACCGATATTGAAAAACCGATATTGAAAAACTTATATCGAAAAACTGATATTGCAAAACCGATAATGGAAAACAAATATTGAAAACTGATATCGAAAAACTGATGTTGCAAAACCGATATTGATAAACTTATATCGAAAAACTGATATTGCAAAACCGATATTGAAAAACAAATATTGAAAAAACTGATATCGAAAAACTGATGTTGCAAAACCGATATTGAAACCAATATTAGAACCGATATTCAAAAACCGATATTGGAGAACAAATATTGAAAAACCGATATTGAAAAACCGATATTGAAAAACCGATATTGAAAAACTGATATTGAAAAACCGATATTGAAAAACCGATATTGAAAAACTGATATTGAAACCGATATTAGAACCGATATTGAAAAACCGATATTGAAAAACAAATATCGAAAAACTGATATTGCAAAACCGATATTGAAACCGATATTAGAACCGATATTGAAAAACAAATATTGAAAAACTGATATCGAAAAACTGATATTGAAAAACCGATATTGAAAAACCGATATTGAAAAACCGATATTGAAAAACTGATATTGAAACCGATATTAGAAACGATATTGAAAAACAAATATTGAAAAACTGATATCGAAAAACTGATATTGCAAAACCGATATTGAAAAACCGATATTGAAAAACTGATATTGAAACCGATATTAGAACCGATATTGAAAAACCGATATTGAAAAACCGATATTGAAAAACTGATATTGCAAAACCGATATTGAAACCGATATTAGAACCGACATTGAAAAACCGATATTGAAAAACTGATATCGAAAAACTGATATTGCAAAACCGATATTGAATCCGATATTAGAACCGATATTGAAAAATCGATATTGTAAAGCAAATATTGAAAAACTGATATCGAAAAAACGATATTGAAAAACCGATATTGAAAAACAAATATTGAAAAACCGATATTGAAAAACCGATATTGAAAAACTTATATCGAAAAACTGATATTGCAAAACCGATAATGAAAAACCAATATTGAAAACTGATATCGAAAAACTGATGTTGCAAAACCGATATTGAAAAACTTATATCGAAAAACTGATATTGCAAAACCGATATTGAAAAACAAATATTGAAAAACTGATATCGAAAAACTGATATTGCAAAACCGATATTGAAACCGATATTAGAACCGATATTCAAAAACCGATATTGGAGAACAAATATTGAAAAACTGATATTGAAAAACCGATATTGAAAAACCTATATAGAAAAACTGATATTGCAAAACAGATATTGAATCCGATATTAGAACCGATATTGAAAAACCGTTATTGAAAAACAAATATTGAAAAACTGATATCGAAAAACTGATATTGAAAAACCGATATTGAATCCGGTATTAGAACCGATATTCAAAAACCGATATTTGAAAAACTGATATCGAAAACTGATATTGAAAAACCGATATTGAAAAACCGATATTGAAAAACTGATATTGAAAAACCGATATTGAAAAACTGATATTGAAACCGATATTAGAACCGATATTGAAAAACCGATATTGAAAAACCGATATTGAAAAACTGATATTGCAAAACCGATATTGAAACCGATATTAGAACCGATATTGAAAAACCGATATTGAAAAACTGATATCGAAAAACTGATATTGCAAAACCGATATTGAATCCGATATTACAACCGATATTGAAAATTCGATATTGTAAAGCAATTATTGAAAAACTGATATCGAAAAACTGATATTGAAAAACCGATATTGAAAAACTGATATTGAAACCGATATTAGAACCGATATTGAAAAACCGATATTGAAAAACTGATATTGAAACCGATATTAGAACCGATATTGAAAAACAAATATTGAAAAACTGATATCGAAAAACTGATATTGAAAAACCGATATTGAAAAACCGATATTGAAAAACCGATATTGAAAAACTGATATTGAAACCGATATTAGAAACGATATTGAAAAACAAATATTGAAAAACTGATATCGAAAAACTGATATTGCAAAACCGATATTGAAACCGATATTAGAACCGATATTGTCAAACCGATATTGTAAAGCAAATATTGAAAAACTGATATTGAAACCGATATTAGAACAAATATTGAAAAACCGATATTGTAAAGCAAATATTAAAAAACTGATATCGAAAAACTGATATTGAAAAACCGATATTGAAAAACCGATATTGAAAAACTGATATTGAAACCGATATTAGAACAAATATTGAAAAACTGATATTGAAAAACCGATATTGAAAAACAAATATTGAAAAACCGATATTGAAAAACCGATATTGAAAAACTGATATTGAAAAACTGATATTGAAACCGATATTAGAAACGATATTGAAAAACAAATATTGAAAAACTGATATCGAAAAACTGATATTGCAAAACCGATATTGAAACCGATATTAGAACCGATATTGAAAAACCGATATTGTAAAGCAAATATTGAAAAACTGATATCGAAAAACTGATATTGAAAAACCGATATTGCAAAACCGATATTGAAAAACAAATATTGAAAAACTGATATCGAAAAACTGATGTTGCAAAACCGATATTGAAACCGATATTAGAACCGATATTCAAAAACCGATATTGGAGAACAAATATTGAAAAACCGATATTGAAAAACCGATATTGAAAAACCGATATTGAAAAACTGATATTGAAACCGATATTAGAACCGATATTGAAAAACCGATATTGTGAAGCAAATATTGAAAAACTGATATCGAAAAAACGATATTGAAAAACCGATATTGAAAAACAAATATTGAAAAACCGATATTGAAAAACCGATATTGAAAAACCGATATTGAAAAACTTATATCGAAAAACTGATATTGCAAAACCGATAATGAAAAACAAATATTGAAAACTGATATCGAAAAACTGATGTTGCAAAACCGATATTGAAAAACTTATATCGAAAAACTGATATTGCAAAACCGATATTGAAAAACAAATATTGAAAAACTGATATCGAAAAACTGATATTGCAAAACCGATATTGAAACCGATATTAGAACCAATATTCAAAAACCGATATTGGAGAACAAATATTGAAAAACTGATATTGAAAAACCTATATAGAAAAACTGATATTGCAAAACAGATATTGAATCCGATATTAGAACCGATATTGAAAAACCGTTATTGAAAAACAAATATTGAAAAACTGATATCGAAAAACTGATATTGAAAAACCGATATTGAAAAACCGATATTGAGAAACTGATGTTGCAAAACCGATATTGTTCTAAACCGATATTGAAAAACCGATATTGTAAAGCAAATATTGAAAAACTGATATCGAAAAACTGATATTGAAAAACCGATATTGAAAAACCGATATTGAAACCGATATTAGAACCGATATTGAAAAACCGATATTGAAAAACAAATATTGAAAAACCGATATCGAAAAACTGATATTGAAAAACCGATATTGAATCCGGTATTAGAACCGATATTCAAAAACCGATATTTGAAAAACTGATATCGAAAAACTGATATTGAAAAACCGATATTGAAAAACCGATATTGAAAAACTGATATTGAAAAACCGATATTGAAAAACTGATATTGAAACCGATATTAGAACCGATATTGAAAAACCGATATTGAAAAACCGATATTGAAAAACTGATATTGCAAAACCGATATTGAAACCGATATTAGAACCGATATTGAAAAACCGATATTGAAAAACTGATATCGAAAAACTGATATTGCAAAACCGATATTGAATCCGATATTAGAACCGATATTGAAAAATCGATATTGTAAAGCAATTATTGAAAAACTGATATCGAAAAACTGATATTGAAAAACCGATATTGAAAAACTGATATTGAAACCGATATTAGAACCGATATTGAAAAACCGATATTGAAAAACTGATATTGAAACCGATATTAGAACAGATATTGAAAAACCGATATTGAAAAACTGATATTGAAACCGATATTAGAACCGATATTGAAAAACCGATATTGAAAAACAAATATCGAAAAACTGATATTGCAAAACCGATATTGAAACCGATATTAGAACCGATATTGAAAAACAAATATTGAAAAACTGATATCGAAAAACTGATATTGAAAAACCGATATTGAAAAACCGATATTGAAAAACCGATATTGAAAAACTGATATTGAAACCGATATTAGAAACGATATTGAAAAACAAATATTGAAAAACTGATATCGAAAAACTGATATTGCAAAACCGATATTGAAACCGATATTAGAACCGATATTGTCAAACCGATATTGTAAAGCAAATATTGAAAAACTGATATCGAAAAACTGATATTGAAAAACCGATATTGAAAAACCGATATTGAAAAACTGATATTGAAACCGATATTAGAACAAATATTGAAAAACCGATATTGTAAAGCAAATATTGAAAAACTGATATCGAAAAACTGATATTGAAAAACCGATATTGAAAAACCGATATTGAAAAACTGATATTGAAACCGATATTAGAACAAATATTGAAAAACTGATATTGAAAAACCGATATTGAAAAACAAATATTGAAAAACCGATATTGAAAAACCGATATTGAAAAACCGATATTGAAAAACTGATATTGAAACCGATATTAGAAACGATATTGAAAAACAAATATTGAAAAACTGATATCGAAAAACTGATATTGCAAAACCGATATTGAAACCGATATTAGAACCGATATTGAAAAACCGATATTGTAAAGCAAGTATTGAAAAACTGATATCGACAAACTGATATTGAAAAACCGATATTGCAAAACCGATATTGAAAAACAAATATTGAAAAACTGATATCGAAAAACTGATGTTGCAAAACCGATATTGAAACCGATATTAGAACCGATATTCAAAAACCGATATTGGAGAACAAATATTGAAAAACCGATATTGAAAAACCGATATTGAAAAACCGATATTGAAAAACTGATATTGAAACCGATATTAGAACCGATATTGAAAAACCGATATTGTAAAGCAAATATTGAAAAACTGATATCGAAAAAACGATATTGAAAAACCGATATTGAAAAACAAATATTGAAAAACCGATATTGAAAAACCGATATTGAAAAACCGATATTGAAAAACTTATATCGAAAAACTGATATAGCAAAACCGATAATGAAAAACAAATATTGAAAACTGATATCGAAAAACTGATGTTGCAAAACCGATATTGAAAAACTTATATCGAAAAACTGATATTGCAAAACCGATATTGAAAAACAAATATTGAAAAACTGATATCGAAAAACTGATATTGCAAAACCGATATTGAAACCGATATTAGAACCGATATTCAAAAACCGATATTGGAGAACAAATATTGAAAAACTGATATTGAAAAACCGATATTGAAAAACCTATATAGAAAAACTGATATTGCAAAACAGATATTGAATCCGATATTAGAACCGATATTGAAAAACCGTTATTGAAAAACAAATATTGAAAAACTGATATCGAAAAACTGATATTGAAAAACCGATATTGAAAAACCGATATTGAGAAACTGATGTTGCAAAACCGATATTGTTCTAAACCGATATTGAAAAACCGATATTGTAAAGCAAATATTGAAAAACTGATATCGAAAAACTGATATTGAAAAACCGATATTGAAAAACCGATATTGAAACCGATATTAGAACCGATATTGAAAAACCGATATTGAAATACAAATATTGAAAAACCGATATCGAAAAACTGATATTGAAAAACCGATATTGAATCCGGTATTAGAACCGATATTCAAAAACCGATATTTGAAAAACCGATATTGAAAAACCGATATTGAAATACAAATATTGAAAAACTGATATCGAAAAACTGATATTGAAAAACCGATATTGAAAAACTGATATTGAAACCGATATTAGAACCGATATTGAAAAACAAATATTGAAAAACTGATATCGAAAAACTGATATTGAAAAACCGATATTGAAAAACCGATATTGAAAAACCGATATTGAAAAACTGATATTGAAACCGATATTAGAAACGATATTGAAAAACAAATATTGAAAAACTGATATCGAAAAACTGATATTGCAAAACCGATATTGAAACCGATATTAGAACCGATATTGTCAAACCGATATTGTAAAGCAAATATTGAAAAACTGATATCGAAAAACTGATATTGAAAAACCGATATTGAAAAACCGATATTGAAAAACTGATATTGAAACCGATATTAGAACAAATATTGAAAAACCGATATTGTAAAGCAAATATTAAAAAACTGATATCGAAAAACTGATATTGAAAAACCGATATTGAAAAACCGATATTGAAAAACTGATATTGAAACCGATATTAGAACAAATATTGAAAAACTGATATTGAAAAACCGATATTGAAAAACAAATATTGAAAAACCGATATTGAAAAACCGATATTGAAAAACCGATATTGAAAAACTGATATTGTAAAGCAAATATTGAAAAACTGATATCGAAAAACTGATATTGAAAAACCGATATTGCAAAACCGATATTGAAAAACAAATATTGAAAAACTGATATCGAAAAACTGATGTTGCAAAACCGATATTGAAACCGATATTAGAACCGATATTCAAAAACCGATATTGGAGAACAAATATTGAAGAACCGATATTGAAAAACCGATATTGAAAAACCGATATTGAAAAACTGATATTGAAACCGATATTAGAACCGATATTGAAAAACCGATATTGAAAAACCGATATTGTGAAGCAAATATTGAAAAACTGATATCGAAAAAACGATATTGAAAAACCGATATTGAAAAACAAATATTGAAAAACCGATATTGCAAAACCGATATTGAAAAACAAATATTGAAAAACTGATATCGACAAACTGATATTGAAAAACCGATATTGCAAAACCGATATTGAAAAACAAATATTGAAAAACTGATATCGAAAAAACGATATTGAAAAACCGATATTGAAAAACAAATATTGAAAAACCGATATTGCAAAACCGATATTGAAAAACAAATATTGAAAAACTGATATCGACAAACTGATATTGAAAAACCGATATTGCAAAACCGATATTGAAAAACAAATATCGAAAAACTGATATTGCAAAACCGATATTGAAAAACAAATATTGAAAAACTGATATCGAAAAACTGATATTGCAAAACCGATATTGAAACCGATATTAGAACCGATATTCAAAAACCGATATTGGAGAACAAATATTGAAAAACTGATATTGAAAAACCGATATTGAAAAACCTATATAGAAAAACTGATATTGCAAAACAGATATTGAATCCGATATTAGAACCGATATTGAAAAACCGTTATTGAAAAACAAATATTGAAAAACTGATATCGAAAAACTGATATTGAAAAACCGATATTGAAAAACCGATATTGAGAAACTGATGTTGCAAAACCGATATTGTTCTAAACCGATATTGAAAAACCGATATTGTAAAGCAAATATTGAAAAACTGATATCGAAAAACTGATATTGAAAAACCGATATTGAAAAACCGATATTGAAACCGATATTAGAACCGATATTGAAAAACCGATATTGAAATACAAATATTGAAAAACCGATATCGAAAAACTGATATTGAAAAACCGATATTGAATCCGGTATTAGAACCGATATTCAAAAACCGATATTTGAAAAACCGATATTGAAAAACCGATATTGAAATACAAATATTGAAAAACTGATATCGAAAAACTGATATTGAAAAACCGATATTGAAAAACTGATATTGAAACCGATATTAGAACCGATATTGAAAAACAAATATTGAAAAACTGATATCGAAAAACTGATATTGAAAAACCGATATTGAAAAACCGATATTGAAAAACCGATATTGAAAAACTGATATTGAAACCGATATTAGAAACGATATTGAAAAACAAATATTGAAAAACTGATATCGAAAAACTGATATTGCAAAACCGATATTGAAACCGATATTAGAACCGATATTGTCAAACCGATATTGTAAAGCAAATATTGAAAAACTGATATCGAAAAACTGATATTGAAAAACCGATATTGAAAAACCGATATTGAAAAACTGATATTGAAACCGATATTAGAACAAATATTGAAAAACCGATATTGTAAAGCAAATATTAAAAAACTGATATCGAAAAACTGATATTGAAAAACCGATATTGAAAAACCGATATTGAAAAACTGATATTGAAACCGATATTAGAACAAATATTGAAAAACTGATATTGAAAAACCGATATTGAAAAACAAATATTGAAAAACCGATATTGAAAAACCGATATTGAAAAACCGATATTGAAAAACTGATATTGAAACCGATATTAGAAACGATATTGAAAAACAAATATTGAAAAACTGATATCGAAAAACTGATATTGCAAAACCGATATTGAAACCGATATTAGAACCGATATTGAAAAACCGATATTGTAAAGCAAATATTGAAAAACTGATATCGAAAAACTGATATTGAAAAACCGATATTGCAAAACCGATATTGAAAAACAAATATTGAAAAACTGATATCGAAAAACTGATGTTGCAAAACCGATATTGAAACCGATATTAGAACCGATATTCAAAAACCGATATTGGAGAACAAATATTGAAGAACCGATATTGAAAAACCGATATTGAAAAACCGATATTGAAAAACTGATATTGAAACCGATATTAGAACCGATATTGAAAAACCGATATTGAAAAACCGATATTGTGAAGCAAATATTGAAAAACTGATATCGAAAAAACGATATTGAAAAACCGATATTGAAAAACAAATATTGAAAAACCGATATTGAAAAACCGATATTGAAAAACCGATATTGAAAAACTTATATCGAAAAACTGATATTGCAAAACCGATAATGAAAAACAAATATTGAAAACTGATATCGAAAAACTGATGTTGCAAAACCGATATTGAAAAACTTATATCGAAAAACTGATATTGCAAAACCGATATTGAAAAACAAATATTGAAAAACTGATATCGAAAAACTGATATTGCAAAACCGATATTGAAACCGATATTAGAACCGATATTCAAAAACCGATATTGGAGAACAAATATTGAAAAACTGATATTGAAAAACCGATATTGAAAAACCTATATAGAAAAACTGATATTGCAAAACAGATATTGAATCCGATATTAGAACCGATATTGAAAAACCGTTATTGAAAAACAAATATTGAAAAACTGATATCGAAAAACTGATATTGAAAAACCGATATTGAAAAACCGATATTGAGAAACTGATGTTGCAAAACCGATATTGTTCTAAACCGATATTGAAAAACCGATATTGTAAAGCAAATATTGAAAAACTGATATCGAAAAACTGATATTGAAAAACCGATATTGAAAAACCGATATTGAAACCGATATTAGAACCGATATTGAAAAACCGATATTGAAATACAAATATTGAAAAACCGATATCGAAAAACCGATATTGAAAAACCGATATTGAAAAACTGATATTGAAACCGATATTAGAACCGATATTGAAAAACCGATATTGTAAAGCAAATATTGAAAAACTGATATCGAAAAAACGATATTGAAAAACCGATATTGAAAAACAAATATTGAAAAACCGATATTGAAAAACCGATATTGAAAAACCGATATTGAAAAACTTATATCGAAAAACTGATATAGCAAAACCGATAATGAAAAACAAATATTGAAAACTGATATCGAAAAACTGATGTTGCAAAACCGATATTGAAAAACTTATATCGAAAAACTGATATTGCAAAACCGATATTGAAAAACAAATATTGAAAAACTGATATCGAAAAACTGATATTGCAAAACCGATATTGAAACCGATATTAGAACCGATATTCAAAAACCGATATTGGAGAACAAATATTGAAAAACTGATATTGAAAAACCGATATTGAAAAACCTATATAGAAAAACTGATATTGCAAAACAGATATTGAATCCGATATTAGAACCGATATTGAAAAACCGTTATTGAAAAACAAATATTGAAAAACTGATATCGAAAAACTGATATTGAAAAACCGATATTGAAAAACCGATATTGAGAAACTGATGTTGCAAAACCGATATTGTTCTAAACCGATATTGAAAAACCGATATTGTAAAGCAAATATTGAAAAACTGATATCGAAAAACTGATATTGAAAAACCGATATTGAAAAACCGATATTGAAACCGATATTAGAACCGATATTGAAAAACCGATATTGAAATACAAATATTGAAAAACCGATATCGAAAAACTGATATTGAAAAACCGATATTGAATCCGGTATTAGAACCGATATTCAAAAACCGATATTTGAAAAACCGATATTGAAAAACCGATATTGAAATACAAATATTGAAAAACTGATATCGAAAAACTGATATTGAAAAACCGATATTGAAAAACTGATATTGAAACCGATATTAGAACCGATATTGAAAAACAAATATTGAAAAACTGATATCGAAAAACTGATATTGAAAAACCGATATTGAAAAACCGATATTGAAAAACCGATATTGAAAAACTGATATTGAAACCGATATTAGAAACGATATTGAAAAACAAATATTGAAAAACTGATATCGAAAAACTGATATTGCAAAACCGATATTGAAACCGATATTAGAACCGATATTGTCAAACCGATATTGTAAAGCAAATATTGAAAAACTGATATCGAAAAACTGATATTGAAAAACCGATATTGAAAAACCGATATTGAAAAACTGATATTGAAACCGATATTAGAACAAATATTGAAAAACCGATATTGTAAAGCAAATATTAAAAAACTGATATCGAAAAACTGATATTGAAAAACCGATATTGAAAAACCGATATTGAAAAACTGATATTGAAACCGATATTAGAACAAATATTGAAAAACTGATATTGAAAAACCGATATTGAAAAACAAATATTGAAAAACCGATATTGAAAAACCGATATTGAAAAACCGATATTGAAAAACTGATATTGAAACCGATATTAGAAACGATATTGAAAAACAAATATTGAAAAACTGATATCGAAAAACTGATATTGCAAAACCGATATTGAAACCGATATTAGAACCGATATTGAAAAACCGATATTGTAAAGCAAATATTGAAAAACTGATATCGAAAAACTGATATTGAAAAACCGATATTGCAAAACCGATATTGAAAAACAAATATTGAAAAACTGATATCGAAAAACTGATGTTGCAAAACCGATATTGAAACCGATATTAGAACCGATATTCAAAAACCGATATTGGAGAACAAATATTGAAGAACCGATATTGAAAAACCGATATTGAAAAACCGATATTGAAAAACTGATATTGAAACCGATATTAGAACCGATATTGAAAAACCGATATTGAAAAACCGATATTGTGAAGCAAATATTGAAAAACTGATATCGAAAAAACGATATTGAAAAACCGATATTGAAAAACAAATATTGAAAAACCGATATTGCAAAACCGATATTGAAAAACAAATATTGAAAAACTGATATCGACAAACTGATATTGAAAAACCGATATTGCAAAACCGATATTGAAAAACAAATATTGAAAAACTGATATCGAAAAAACGATATTGAAAAACCGATATTGAAAAACAAATATTGAAAAACCGATATTGCAAAACCGATATTGAAAAACAAATATTGAAAAACTGATATCGACAAACTGATATTGAAAAACCGATATTGCAAAACCGATATTGAAAAACAAATATCGAAAAACTGATATTGCAAAACCGATATTGAAAAACAAATATTGAAAAACTGATATCGAAAAACTGATATTGCAAAACCGATATTGAAACCGATATTAGAACCGATATTCAAAAACCGATATTGGAGAACAAATATTGAAAAACTGATATTGAAAAACCGATATTGAAAAACCTATATAGAAAAACTGATATTGCAAAACAGATATTGAATCCGATATTAGAACCGATATTGAAAAACCGTTATTGAAAAACAAATATTGAAAAACTGATATCGAAAAACTGATATTGAAAAACCGATATTGAAAAACCGATATTGAGAAACTGATGTTGCAAAACCGATATTGTTCTAAACCGATATTGAAAAACCGATATTGTAAAGCAAATATTGAAAAACTGATATCGAAAAACTGATATTGAAAAACCGATATTGAAAAACCGATATTGAAACCGATATTAGAACCGATATTGAAAAACCGATATTGAAATACAAATATTGAAAAACCGATATCGAAAAACTGATATTGAAAAACCGATATTGAATCCGGTATTAGAACCGATATTCAAAAACCGATATTTGAAAAACCGATATTGAAAAACCGATATTGAAATACAAATATTGAAAAACTGATATCGAAAAACTGATATTGAAAAACCGATATTGAAAAACTGATATTGAAACCGATATTAGAACCGATATTGAAAAACAAATATTGAAAAACTGATATCGAAAAACTGATATTGAAAAACCGATATTGAAAAACCGATATTGAAAAACCGATATTGAAAAACTGATATTGAAACCGATATTAGAAACGATATTGAAAAACAAATATTGAAAAACTGATATCGAAAAACTGATATTGCAAAACCGATATTGAAACCGATATTAGAACCGATATTGTCAAACCGATATTGTAAAGCAAATATTGAAAAACTGATATCGAAAAACTGATATTGAAAAACCGATATTGAAAAACCGATATTGAAAAACTGATATTGAAACCGATATTAGAACAAATATTGAAAAACCGATATTGTAAAGCAAATATTAAAAAACTGATATCGAAAAACTGATATTGAAAAACCGATATTGAAAAACCGATATTGAAAAACTGATATTGAAACCGATATTAGAACAAATATTGAAAAACTGATATTGAAAAACCGATATTGAAAAACAAATATTGAAAAACCGATATTGAAAAACCGATATTGAAAAACCGATATTGAAAAACTGATATTGAAACCGATATTAGAAACGATATTGAAAAACAAATATTGAAAAACTGATATCGAAAAACTGATATTGCAAAACCGATATTGAAACCGATATTAGAACCGATATTGAAAAACCGATATTGTAAAGCAAATATTGAAAAACTGATATCGAAAAACTGATATTGAAAAACCGATATTGCAAAACCGATATTGAAAAACAAATATTGAAAAACTGATATCGAAAAACTGATGTTGCAAAACCGATATTGAAACCGATATTAGAACCGATATTCAAAAACCGATATTGGAGAACAAATATTGAAGAACCGATATTGAAAAACCGATATTGAAAAACCGATATTGAAAAACTGATATTGAAACCGATATTAGAACCGATATTGAAAAACCGGTATTGAAAAACCGATATTGTGAAGCAAATATTGAAAAACTGATATCGAAAAAACGATATTGAAAAACCGATATTGAAAAACAAATATTGAAAAACCGATATTGAAAAACCGATATTGAAAAACCGATATTGAAAAACTTATATCGAAAAACTGATATTGCAAAACCGATAATGAAAAACAAATATTGAAAACTGATATCGAAAAACTGATGTTGCAAAACCGATATTGAAAAACTTATATCGAAAAACTGATATTGCAAAACCGATATTGAAAAACAAATATTGAAAAACTGATATCGAAAAACTGATATTGCAAAACCGATATTGAAACCGATATTAGAACCGATATTCAAAAACCGATATTGGAGAACAAATATTGAAAAACTGATATTGAAAAACCGATATTGAAAAACCTATATAGAAAAACTGATATTGCAAAACAGATATTGAATCCGATATTAGAACCGATATTGAAAAACCGTTATTGAAAAACAAATATTGAAAAACTGATATCGAAAAACTGATATTGAAAAACCGATATTGAAAAACCGATATTGAGAAACTGATGTTGCAAAACCGATATTGTTCTAAACCGATATTGAAAAACCGATATTGTAAAGCAAATATTGAAAAACTGATATCGAAAAACTGATATTGAAAAACCGATATTGAAAAACCGATATTGAAACCGATATTAGAACCGATATTGAAAAACCGATATTGAAAAACAAATATTGAAAAACCGATATCGAAAAACTGATATTGAAAAACCGATATTGAATCCGGTATTAGAACCGATATTCAAAAACCGATATTTGAAAAACTGATATCGAAAAACTGATATTGAAAAACCGATATTGAAAAACCGATATTGAAAAACTGATATTGAAAAACCGATATTGAAAAACTGATATTGAAACCGATATTAGAACCGATATTGAAAAACCGATATTGAAAAACCGATATTGAAAAACTGATATTGCAAAACCGATATTGAAACCGATATTAGAACCGATATTGAAAAACCGATATTGAAAAACTGATATCGAAAAACTGATATTGCAAAACCGATATTGAATCCGATATTAGAACCGATTTTGAAAAATCGATATTGTAAAGCAATTATTGAAAAACTGATATCGAAAAACTGATATTGAAAAACCGATATTGAAAAACTGATATTGAAACCGATATTAGAACCGATATTGAAAAACCGATATTGAAAAACTGATATTGAAACCGATATTAGAACCGATATTGAAAAACCGATATTGAAAAACTGATATTGAAACCGATATTAGAACCGATATTGAAAAACCGATATTGAAAAACAAATATCGAAAAACTGATATTGCAAAACCGATATTGAAACCGATATTAGAACCGATATTGAAAAACAAATATTGAAAAACTGATATCGAAAAACTGATATTGAAAAACCGATATTGAAAAACCGATATTGAAAAACCGATATTGAAAAACTGATATTGAAACCAATATTAGAAACGATATTGAAAAACAAATATTGAAAAACTGATATCGAAAAACTGATATTGCAAAACCGATATTGAAACCGATATTAGAACCGATATTGTCAAACCGATATTGTAAAGCAAATATTGAAAAACTGATATCGAAAAACTGATATTGAAAAACCGATATTGAAAAACCGATATTGAAAAACTGATATTGAAACCGATATTAGAACAAATATTGAAAAACCGATATTGTAAAGCAAATATTGAAAAACTGATATCGAAAAACTGATATTGAAAAACCGATATTGAAAAACCGATATTGAAAAACTGATATTGAAACCGATATTAGAACAAATATTGAAAAACTGATATTGAAAAACCGATATTGAAAAACAAATATTGAAAAACCGATATTGAAAAACCGATATTGAAAAACCGATATTGAAAAACTGATATTGAAACCGATATTAGAAACGATATTGAAAAACAAATATTGAAAAACTGATATCGAAAAACTGATGTTGCAAAACCGATATTGAAACCGATATTAGAACCGATATTCAAAAACCGATATTGGAGAACAAATATTGAAAAACCGATATTGAAAAACCGATATTGAAAAACCGATATTGAAAAACTGATATTGAAACCGATATTAGAACCGATATTGAAAAACCGATATTGTAAAGCAAATATTGAAAAACTGATATCGAAAAAACGATATTGAAAAACCGATATTGAAAAACAAATATTGAAAAACCGATATTGAAAAACCGATATTGAAAAACCGATATTGAAAAACTTATATCGAAAAACTGATATTGCAAAACCGATAATGAAAAACAAATATTGAAAACTGATATCGAAAAACTGATGTTGCAAAACCGATATTGAAAAACTTATATCGAAAAACTGATATTGCAAAACCGATATTGAAAAACAAATATTGAAAAACTGATATCGAAAAACTGATATTGCAAAACCGATATTGAAACCGATATTAGAACCGATATTCAAAAACCGATATTGGAGAACAAATATTGAAAAACTGATATTGAAAAACCGATATTGAAAAACCTATATAGAAAAACTGATATTGCAAAACAGATATTGAATCCGATATTAGAACCGATATTGAAAAACCGTTATTGAAAAACAAATATTGAAAAACTGATATCGAAAAACTGATATTGAAAAACCGATATTGAAAAACCGATATTGAAAAACCGATATTGAGAAACTGATGTTGCAAAACCGATATTGTTCTAAACCGATATTGAAAAACCGATATTGTAAAGCAAATATTGAAAAACTGATATCGAAAAACTGATATTGAAAAACCGATATTGAAAAACCGATATTGAAACCGATATTAGAACCGATATTGAAAAACCGATATTGAAATACAAATATTGAAAAACCGATATCGAAAAACTGATATTGAAAAACCGATATTGTATCCGGTATTAGAACCGATATTCAAAAACCGATATTTGAAAAACTGATATCGAAAAACTGATATTGAAAAACCGATATTGAAAAACCGATATTGAAAAACTGATATTGAAAAACCGATATTGAAAAACTGATATTGAAACCGATATTAGAACCGATATTGAAAAACCGATATTGAAAAACCGATATTGAAAAACTGATATCGAAAAACTGATATTGAAAAACCGATATTGAAAAACCGATATTGAAAAACCGATATTGAAAAACTGATATTGAAACCGATATTAGAAACGATATTGAAAAACAAATATTGAAAAACTGATATCGAAAAACTGATATTGCAAAACCGATATTGAAACCGATATTAGAACCGATATTGTCAAACCGATATTGTAAAGCAAATATTGAAAAACTGATATCGAAAAACTGATATTGAAAAACCGATATTGAAAAACCGATATTGAAAAACTGATATTGAAACCGATATTAGAACAAATATTGAAAAACCGATATTGTAAAGCAAATATTGAAAAACTGATATCGAAAAACTGATATTGAAAAAACCGATATTGAAAAACCGATATTGAAAAACTGATATTGAAACCGATATTAGAACAAATATTGAAAAACTGATATTGAAAAACCGATATTGAAAAACAAATATTGAAAAACCGATATTGAAAAAACCGATATTGAAAAACCGATATTGAAAAACTGATATTGAAACCGATATTAGAAACGATATTGAAAAACAAATATTGAAAAACTGATATCGAAAACTGATATTGCAAAACCGATATTGAAACCGATATTAGAACCGATATTGAAAAACCGATATTGTAAAGCAAATATTGAAAAACTGATATCGAAAAACTGATATTGAAAAACCGATATTGCAAAACCGATATTGAAAAACAAATATTGAAAAACTGATATCGAAAAACTGATGTTGCAAAACCGATATTGAAACCGATATTAGAACCGATATTCAAAAACCGATATTGGAGAACAAATATTGAAAAACCGATATTGAAAAACCGATATTGAAAAACTGATATTGAAACCGATATTAGAACCGATATTGAAAAACCGATATTGTAAAGCAAATATTGAAAAACTGATATCGAAAAAACGATATTGATAAACCGATATTGAAAAACAAATATTGAAAAACCGATATTGAAAAACCGATATTGAAAAACCGATATTGAAAAACTGATATTGAAAAACCGATATTGAAAAACCGATATTGAAAAACTGATATTGAAAAACCGATATTGAAAAACTGATATTGAAACCGATATTAGAACCGATATTGAAAAACCGATATTGAAAAACCGATATTGAAAAACTGATATCGAAAAACTGATATTGAAAAACCGATATTGAAAAACCGATATCGAAAAACTGATATTGCAAAACCGATAATGAAAAACAAATATTGAAAACTGATATCGAAAAACTGATGTTGCAAAACCGATATTGAAAAACTTATATCGAAAAACTGATATTGCAAAACCGATATTGAAAAACAAATATTGAAAAACTGATATCGAAAAACTGATATTGCAAAACCGATATTGAAACCGATATTAGAACCGATATTCAAAAACCGATATTGGAGAACAAATATTGAAAAACTGATATTGAAAAACCGATATTGAAAAACCTATATAGAAAAACTGATATTGCAAAACAGATATTGAATCCGATATTAGAACCGATATTGAAAAACCGTTATGAAAAACAAATATTGAAAAACTGATATCGAAAAACTGATATTGAAAAACCGATATTGAAAAACCGATATTGAGAAACTGATGTTGCAAAACCGATATTGTTCTAAACCGATATTGAAAAACCGATATTGTAAAGCAAATATTGAAAAACTGATATCGAAAAACTGATATTGAAAAACCGATATTGAAAAACCGATATTGAAACCGATATTAGAACCGATATTGAAAAACCGATATTGAAATACAAATATTGAAAAACCGATATCGAAAAACTGATATTGAAAAACCGATATTGAATCCGGTATTAGAACCGATATTCAAAAACCGATATTTGAAAAACTGATATCGAAAAACTGATATTGAAAAACCGATATTGAAAAACCGATATTGAAAAACTGATATTGAAAAACCGATATTGAAAAACTGATATTGAAACCGATATTAGAACAGATATTGAAAAACCGATATTGAAAAACCGATATTGAAAAACTGATATTGCAAAACCGATATTGAAACCGATATTATAACCGATATTGAAAAACTGATATCGAAAAACTGATATTGCAAAACCGATATTGAATCCGATATTAGAACCGATATTGAAAAATCGATATTGTAAAGCAATTATTGAAAAACTGATATCGAAAAACTGATATTGAAAAACCGATATTGAAAAACTGATATTGAAACCGATATTAGAACCGATATTGAAAAACCGATATTGAAAAACTGATATTGAAACCGATATTAGAACCGATATTGAAAAACCGATATTGAAAAACTGATATTGAAACCGATATTAGAACCGATATTGAAAAACCGATATTGAAAAACTGATATTGAAACCGATATTAGAACAAATATTGAAAAACTGATATTGAAAAACCGATATTGAAAAACAAATATTGAAAAACCGATATTGAAAAACCGATATTGAAAAACCGATATTGAAAAACTGATATCGAAAACTGATATTGCAAAACCGATATTGAAAAACAAATATTGAAAAACTGATATCGAAAAACTGATGTTGCAAAACCGATATTGAAACCGATATTAGAACCGATATTCAAAAACCGATATTGGAGAACCGATATTGAAAAACCGATATTGAAAAACTTATATCGAAAATCTGATATTGCAAAACCGATATTGAATCCGATATTAGAACCGATATTGAAAAACCGATATTGTAAAGCAAATATTGAAAAACTGATATCGAAAAACTGATATTGAAAAACCGATTTGGAAAAACCGATATTGAAAAACTGATATCGAAAAACTGATATTGAAAAACCGATATTGAAAAACCGATATTGAAAAACTGATATTGAACCCGATATTAGAACCGATATTGAAAAACCGATATTGAAAAACCGATATTGAAAAACTTATATCGAAAAACTGATATTGCAAAACCGTTATTGAATCAGATATTAGAACCGATATTCAAAAACCGTTATTGGAGAACAAATATTGAAAAACTGATATTGAAAAACCGATATTGAAAAACAAATATTGAAAAACCGATATAGAAAAACCGATATTGAAAAACAAATATTGAAAAACCGATATTGAAAAACTTATATCGAAAAACTGATATTGCAAAACCGATATTGAAAAACAAATATTGAAAAACTGATATCGAAAAACTGATGTTGCAAAACCGATATTGAAACCGATATTAGAACCGATATTCAAAAACCCATATTGGAGAACAAATATTGAAAAACCGATATTGAAATACCGATATTGAAAACTGATATTGAAACCGATATTAGAACCGATATTGTAAAGCAAATATTGAAAAACTGATATCGAAAAACCGATATTGAAAAACAAATATTGAAAAACCGATATTGAAAAACCGATATTGAAAAACCGATATTGAAAAACCGATATTGAAAAACCGATATTGAAAAACCGATATTGAAAAACTTATATCGAAAAACTGATATTGCAAAACCGATATTGAAAAACAAATATTGAAAAACTGATATCGAAAAACTGATATTGCAAAACCGATATTGAAAAACAAATATTGAAAAACTGATATCGAAAAACTGATGTTGCAAAACCGATATTGAAACCGATATTAGAACCGATATTCAAAAACCGATATTGGAGAACAAATATTGAAAAACCGATATTGAAAAACCGATATTGAAAAACTGATATTGAAACCGATATTAGAACCGATATTGAAAAACCGATATTGTAAAGCAAATATTGAAAAACTGATATCGAAAAACCGATATTGAAAAACTCATATCAAAAACTGATATTGCAAAACCGATATTGAAACCGATATTAGAACCGATATTGAAAAACAAATATTGAAAAACTGATATCGAAAAACTGATATTGCAAAACCGATATTGAAACCGATATTAGAACCGATATTCAAAAACCGATATTGGAGAACAAATATTGAAAAACTGATATTGAAAAACCGATATTGAAAAACCTATATAGAAAAACTGATATTGCAAAACAGATATTGAATCCGATATTAGAACCGATATTGAAAAACCGTTATTGAAAAACAAATATTGAAAAACTGATATCGAAAAACTGATATTGAAAAACCGACATTGAAAAACCGATATTGAGAAACTGATGTTGCAAAACCGATATTGTTCTAAACCGATATTGAAAAACCGATATTGTAAAGCAAATATTGAAAAACTGATATCGAAAAACTGATATCGAAAAACTGATATTGAAAAACCGATATTGAAAAGCCGATATTGAAAAACTGATATTGAAACCGATATTAGAACCGATATTGAAAAACCGATATTGAAAAACAAATATCGAATAACTGATATTGCAAAACCGATATTGAAACCGATATTAGAACCGATATTGAAAATAAATATTGAAAAACTGATATCGAAAAACTGATATTGAAAAACCGATATTGAAAAACCGATATTGAAAAACCGATATTGAAAAACTGATATTGAAACCGATATTAGAAACGATATTGAAAAACAAATATTGAAAAACTGATATCGAAAAACTGATATTGCAAAACCGATATTGAAACCGATATTAGAACTGATATTGAAAAACCGATATTGTAAAGCAAATATTGAAAAACTGATATCGAAAAACTGATATTGAAAAACCGATATTGAAAAACCGATATTGAAAAACTGATATTGAAACCGATATTAGAACAAATATTGAAAAACTGATATTGAGAAACCGATATTGAAAAACAAATATTGAAAAACCGATATTGAAAAACCGATATTGAAAAACCAATATTGAAAAACTTATATCGAAAAACTGATATTGCAAAACCGATATTGAAAAACAAATATTGAAAAACTGATATCGAAAAACTGATGTTGCAAAACCGATATTGAAACCGATATTAGAACCGATATTCAAAAACCGATATTGGAGAACCGATATTCAAAAACCGATATTGAAAAACTTATATCTAAAAACTGATATTGCAAAACCGATATTGAATCCGATATTAGAACCGATATTGAAAAACCGATATTGTAAAGCAAATATTGAAAAACTGATATCGAAAAACTGATATTGAAAAACCGATATGGAAAAACCGATATCGAAAAACTGATATTGAAAAACCGATATTGAAAAACCGATATTGAAAAACCGATATTGAAAAACCGATATTGAAAAACCGATATTGCAAAACCGATATTGAATCCGATATTAGAACCGATATTCAAAAACCGTTATTGGAGAACCAATATTGAAAAACCGATATTGAAAAACCGATATTGAAAAACCGATATTGAAAAACTGATATTGAAACCGATATTAGAACCGATATTGAAAAACCGATATTGAAAAACAAATATTGAAAAACTGATATCGAAAAACTGATGTTGCAAAACCGATATTGAAAAACTTATATCGAAAAACTGATATTGCAAAACCGATATTGAAAAACAAATATTGAAAAACTGATATCGAAAAACTGATGTTGCAAAACCGATATTGAAAAACTTATATCGAAAAACTGATATTGCAAAACCGATATTGAAAAACAAATATTGAAAAACTGATATCGAAAAACTGATATTGAAAAACCGATATTGAAAAACCGATATTGAGAAACTGATGTTGCAAAACCGATATTGTTCTAAACCGATATTGAAAAACCGATATTGTAAAGCAAATATTGAAAAACTGATATCGAAAAACTGATATTGAAAAACCGATATTGAAAAACCGATATTGAAACCGATATTAGAACCGATATTGAAAAACCGATATTGAAAAACAAATATTGAAGAACTGATATCGAAAAACTGATATTGAAAACCCGATATTGAATCCGGTATTAGAACCGATATTCAAAAACCGATATTGGAGAACAAATATTGGAAAACTGATATTGAAAAACCGATATTGAAAAACAAATATTGAAAAACCGATATTGAAAAACTTATATCGAAAAACTGATATCGAAAAACTGATATTGAAAAACCGATATTGAAAATCCGATATTGAAAAACCGATATTGAAAAACCGATATTGAAAAACTGATATTGAAACCGATATTAGAAACGATATTGAAAAACAAATATTGAAAAACTGATATCGAAAAACTGATATTGCAAAACCGATATTGAAACCGATATTAGAACCGATATTGAAAAACCGATATTGTAAAGCAAATATTGAAAAACTGATATCGAAAAACTGATATTGAAAAACCGATATTGAAAAACCGATATTGAAAAACTTATATTGAAACCGATATTAGAACAAATATTGAAAAACTGATATTGAGAAACCGATATTGAAAAACCGATATTGAAAAACCGATATTGAAAAACCGATATTGAAAAACTTATATCGAAAAACTGATATTGCAAAACCGATATTGAAAAACAAATATTGAAAAACTGATATCGAAAAACTGATGTTGCAAAACCGATATTGAAACCGATATTAGAACCGATATTCAAAAACCGATATTGGAGAACCGATATTGAAAAACCGAAATTGAAAAACTTATATCGAAAAACTGATATTGCAAAACCGATATTGAAAAACAAATATTGAAAAACTGATATCGAAAAACTGATGTTGCAAAACCGATATTGAAACCGATATTAGAACCGCTATTCAAAAACCGATATTGGAGAACAAATATTGAAAAACCGATATTGAAAAACCGATATTGCAAAGCAAATATTGAAAAACTGATATCGAAAAACTGATATTGAAAAACCGATATGGAAAAACCGATATTGAAAAACTGATATCGAAAAACTGATATTGAAAAACAGATATTGAAAAACCGATATTGAAACCCGATATTGAAAAACCGATATTGAAAAACTGATATTGAACCCGATATTAGAACCGATATTGAAAAACCGATATTGAAAAACCGATATTGAAAAACCGATATTGAAAAACTTATATCGAAAAACTGATGTTGCAAAACCGATATTGAAACCGATATTAGAACCGATATTCAAAAACCGATATTGGAGAACCGATATTCAAAAACCGATATTGAAAAACTTATATCTAAAAACTGATATTGCAAAACCGATATTGAAACCGATATTAGAACCGCTATTCAAAAACCGATATTGGAGAACAAATATTGAAAAACCGATATTGAAAAACCGATATTGCAAAGCAAATATTGAAAAACTGATATCGAAAAACTGATATTGAAAAACCGATATGGAAAAACCGATATTGAAAAACCGATATTGCAAAGCAAATATTGAAAAACTGATATCGAAAAACTGATATTGAAAAACCGATATGGAAAAACCGATATTGAAAAACCGATATTGAAAAACTTATATCGAAAAACTGATATTGCAAAACCGATACTGAAAAACAAATATTGAAAAACTGATATCGAAAAACTGATGTTGCAAAACCGATATTGAAAAACTTATATCGAAAAACTGATATTGCAAAACCGATATTGAAAAACAAATATTGAAAAACTGATATCGAAAAACTGATGTTGCAAAACCGATATTGAAACCGATATTAGAACCGCTATTCAAAAACCGATATTGGAGAACAAATATTGAAAAACCGATATTGAAAAACCGATATTGAAAAACCGATATTGAAAAACTGATATTGAAACCGATATTAGAACCCATATTGAAAAACCGATATTGTAAAGCAAATATTGAAAAACTGATATCGAAAAACCGATATTGAAAAACTCATATCGAAAAACTGATATTGCAAAACCGATATTGAAACCGATATTAGAACCGGTATTGAAACACAAATATTGAAAAACTGATATCGAAAAACTGATATTGCAAAACCGATATTGAAACCGATATTAGAACCGATATTGAAAAGCAAATATTGAAAAACTGATATCGAAAAACTGATATTGCAAAACCGATATTGAAACCGATATTAGAACCGATATTCAAAAACCGATATTGGAGAACAAATATTGGAAAACTGATATTGAAAAACCGATATTGAAAAACCTATATAGAAAAACTTATATTGCAAAACAGATATTGAATCCGATATTAGAACCGATATTGAAAAACCGTTATTGAAAAACAAATATTGAAAAACTGATATCGAAAAACTGATATTGAAAAAACGATATTGAAAAACCGATATTGAGAAACTGATGTTGCAAAACCGATATTGTTCTTATCCGATATTGAAAAACCGATATTGTAAAGCAAATATTGAAAAACTGATATCGAAAAACTGATATTGAAAAACCGATATTGAAAAACTTATATCTAAAAACTGATATTGCAAAACCGATATTGAATCCGATATTAGAACCGATATTGAAAAACCGATATTGTAAAGCAAATATTGAAAAACTGATATCGAAAAACTGATATTGAAAAACCGATATGGAAAAACCGATATTGAAAAACCGTTATTGAAAAACAAATATTGAAAAACTGATATCGAAAAACTGATATTGAAAAAACGATATTGAAAAACAAATATTGAAAAACTGATATCGAAAAACTGATGTTGCAAAACCGATATTGAAACCGATATTAGAACCGATATTCAAAAACCGATATTGGAGAACCGATATTCAAAAACCGATATTGAAAAACTTATATCTAAAAACTGATATTGCAAAACCGATATTGAATCCGATATTAGAACCGATATTGAAAAACCGATATTGTAAAGCAAATATTGAAAAACTGATATCGAAAAACTGATATTGAAAAACCGATATGGAAAAACCGATATCGAAAAACTGATATTGAAAAACCGATATTGAAAAACCGATATTGAAAAACCGATATTGAAAAACCGATATTGAAAAACCGATATTGCAAAACCGATATTGAATCCGATATTAGAACCGATATTCAAAAACCGTTATTGGAGAACAAATATTGAAAAACCGATATTGAAAAACCGATATTGAAAAACCGATATTGAAAAACTGATATTGAAACCGATATTAGAACCGATATTGAAAAACAAATATCGAAAAACTGATATCGAAAAACTGATGTTGCAAAACCGATATTGAAAAACTTATATCGAAAAACTGATATTGCAAAACCGATATTGAAAAACAAATATTGAAAAACTGATATCGAAAAACTGATGTTGCAAAACCGATATTGAAAAACTTATATCGAAAAACTGATATTGCAAAACCGATATTGAAAAACAAATATTGAAAAACTGATATCGAAAAACTGATATTGAAAAACCGATATTGAAAAACCGATATTGAGAAACTGATGTTGCAAAACCGATATTGTTCTAAACCGATATTGAAAAACCGATATTGTAAAGCAAATATTGAAAAACTGATATCGAAAAACTGATATTGAAAAACCGATATTGAAAAACCGATATTGAAACCGATATTAGAACCGATATTGAAAAACCGATATTGAAAAACAAATATTGAAAAACTGATATCGAAAAACTGATATTGAAAACCCGATATTGAATCCGGTATTAGAACCGATATTCAAAAACCGATATTGGAGAACAAATATTGGAAAACTGATATTGAAAAACCGATATTGAAAAACAAATATTGAAAAACCGATATTGAAAAACTTATATCGAAAAACTGATATCGAAAAACTGATATTGAAAAACCGATATTGAAAATCCGATATTGAAAAACCGATATTGAAAAACCGATATTGAAAAACTGATATTGAAACCGATATTAGAAACGATATTGAAAAACAAATATTGAAAAACTGATATCGAAAAACTGATATTGCAAAACCGATATTGAAACCGATATTAGAACCGATATTGAAAAACCGATATTGTAAAGCAAATATTGAAAAACTGATATCGAAAAACTGATATTGAAAAACCGATATTGAAAAACCGATATTGAAAAACTTATATTGAAACCGATATTAGAACAAATATTGAAAAACTGATATCGAAAAACTGATGTTGCAAAACCGATATTGAAACCGATATTACAACCGATATTCAAAAACCGATATTGGAGAACCGATATTGAAAAACCGATATTGAAAAACTTATATCGAAAAACTGATATTGCAAAACCGATATTGAAAAACAAATATTGAAAAACTGATATCGAAAAACTGATGTTGCAAAACCGATATTGAAACCGATATTAGAACCGATATTCAAAAACCGATATTGGAGAACCGATATTGAAAAACCGATATTGAAAAACTTATATCGAAAAACTGATATTGCAAAACCGATATTGAATCCGATATTAGAACCGATATTGAAAAACCGATATTGCAAAGCAAATATTGAAAAACTGATATCGAAAAACTGATATTGAAAAACCGATATGGAAAAACCGATATTGAAAAACTGATATCGAAAAACTGATATTGAAAAACAGATATTGAAAAACCGATATTGAAACCCGATATTGAAAAACCGATATTGAAAAACTGATATTGAACCCGATATTAGAACCGATATTGAAAAACCGATATTGAAAAACCGATATTGAAAAACCGATATTGAAAAACTTATATCGAAAAACTGATATTGCAAAACCCATATTGAATCCGATATTAGAACCGATATTCAAAAACCGTTATTGGAGAACAAATATTGAAAAACCGATATTGAAAAACCGTTATTGAAAAACCGATATTGAAAAACTGATATTGAAACCGATATTAGAACCGATATTGAAAAACCGATATTGAAAAACAAATATTGAAAAACTGATATCGAAAAACTGATGTTGCAAAACCGATATTGAAAAACTTATATCGAAAAACTGATATTGCAAAACCGATACTGAAAAACAAATATTGAAAAACTGATATCGAAAAACTGATGTTGCAAAACCGATATTGAAAAACTTATATCGAAAAACTGATATTGCAAAACCGATATTGAAAAACAAATATTGAAAAACTGATATCGAAAAACTGATATTGAAAAACCGATATTGAAAAACCGATATTGAGAAACTGATGTTGCAAAACCGATATTGTTCTAAACCGATATTGAAAAACCGATATTGTAAAGCAAATATTGAAAAACTGATATCGAAAAACTGATATTGAAAAACCGATATTGAAAAACCGATATTGAAACCGATATTAGAACCGATATTGAAAAACCGATATTGAAAAACAAATATTGAAAAACTGATATCGAAAAACTGATATTGAAAACCCGATATTGAATCCGGTATTAGAACCGATATTCAAAAACCGATATTGGAGAACAAATATTGGAAAACTGATATTGAAAAACCGATATTGAAAAACAAATATTGAAAAACCGATATTGAAAAACTTATATCGAAAAACTGATATCGAAAAACTGATATTGAAAAACCGATATTGAAAATCCGATATTGAAAAACCGATATTGAAAAACCGATATTGAAAAACTGATATTGAAACCGATATTAGAAACGATATTGAAAAACAAATATTGAAAAACTGATATCGAAAAACTGATATTGCAAAACCGATATTGAAACCGATATTAGAACCGATATTGAAAAACCGATATTGTAAAGCAAATATTGAAAAACTGATATCGAAAAACTGATATTGAAAAACCGATATTGAAAAACCGATATTGAAAAACTTATATTGAAACCGATATTAGAACAAATATTGAAAAACTGATATTGAGAAATCGATATTGAAAAACCGATATTGAAAAACCGATATTGAAAAACCGATATTGAAAAACTTATATTGAAACCGATATTAGAACAAATATTGAAAAACTGATATCGAAAAACTGATGTTGCAAAACCGATATTGAAACCGATATTACAACCGATATTCAAAAACCGATATTGGAGAACCGATATTGAAAAACCGATATTGAAAAACTTATATCGAAAAACTGATATTGCAAAACCGATATTGAAAAACAAATATTGAAAAACTGATATCGAAAAACTGATGTTGCAAAACCGATATTGAAACCGATATTAGAACCGATATTCAAAAACCGATATTGGAGAACCGATATTGAAAAACCGATATTGAAAAACTTATATCGAAAAACTGATATTGCAAAACCGATATTGAATCCGATATTAGAACCGATATTGAAAAACCGATATTGCAAAGCAAATATTGAAAAACTGATATCGAAAAACTGATATTGAAAAACCGATATGGAAAAACCGATATTGAAAAACTGATATCGAAAAACTGATATTGAAAAACAGATATTGAAAAACCGATATTGAAACCCGATATTGAAAAACCGATATTGAAAAACTGATATTGAACCCGATATTAGAACCGATATTGAAAAACCGATATTGAAAAACCGATATTGAAAAACCGATATTGAAAAACTTATATCGAAAAACTGATATTGCAAAACCCATATTGAATCCGATATTAGAACCGATATTCAAAAACCGTTATTGGAGAACAAATATTGAAAAACCGATATTGAAAAACCGTTATTGAAAAACCGATATTGAAAAACTGATATTGAAACCGATATTAGAACCGATATTGAAAAACCGATATTGAAAAACAAATATTGAAAAACTGATATCGAAAAACTGATGTTGCAAAACCGATATTGAAAAACTTATATCGAAAAACTGATATTGCAAAACCGATACTGAAAAACAAATATTGAAAAACTGATATCGAAAAACTGATGTTGCAAAACCGATATTGAAAAACTTATATCGAAAAACTGATATTGCAAAACCGATATTGAAAAACAAATATTGAAAAACTGATATCGAAAAACTGATATTGAAAAACCGATATTGAAAAACCGATATTGAGAAACTGATGTTGCAAAACCGATATTGTTCTAAACCGATATTGAAAAACCGATATTGTAAAGCAAATATTGAAAAACTGATATCGAAAAACTGATATTGAAAAACCGATATTGAAAAACCGATATTGAAACCGATATTAGAACCGATATTGAAAAACCGATATTGAAAAACAAATATTGAAAAACTGATATCGAAAAACTGATATTGAAAACCCGATATTGAATCCGGTATTAGAACCGATATTCAAAAACCGATATTGGAGAACAAATATTGGAAAACTGATATTGAAAAACCGATATTGAAAAACAAATATTGAAAAACCGATATTGAAAAACTTATATCGAAAAACTGATATCGAAAAACTGATATTGAAAAACCGATATTGAAAATCCGATATTGAAAAACCGATATTGAAAAACCGATATTGAAAAACTGATATTGAAACCGATATTAGAAACGATATTGAAAAACAAATATTGAAAAACTGATATCGAAAAACTGATATTGCAAAACCGATATTGAAACCGATATTAGAACCGATATTGAAAAACCGATATTGTAAAGCAAATATTGAAAAACTGATATCGAAAAACTGATATTGAAAAACCGATATTGAAAAACCGATATTGAAAAACTTATATTGAAACCGATATTAGAACAAATATTGAAAAACTGATATTGAGAAACCGATATTGAAAAACCGATATTGAAAAACCGATATTGAAAAACCGATATTGAAAAACTTATATCGAAAAACTGATATTGCAAAACCGATATTGAAAAACAAATATTGAAAAACTGATATCGAAAAACTGATGTTGCAAAACCGATATTGAAACCGATATTAGAACCGATATTCAAAAACCGATATTCGAGAACCGATATTGAAAAACCGATATTGAAAAACTTATATCGAAAAACTGATATTGCAAAACCGATATTGAATCCGATATTAGAACCGATATTGAAAAACCGATATTGCAAAGCAAATATTGAAAAACTGATATCGAAAAACTGATATTGAAAAACCGATATGGAAAAACCGATATTGAAAAACTGATATCGAAAAACTGATATTGAAAAACAGATATTGAAAAACCGATATTGAAACCCGATATTGAAAAACCGATATTGAAAAACTGATATTGAACCCGATATTAGAACCGATATTGAAAAACCGATATTGAAAAACCGATATTGAAAAACTTATATCGAAAAACTGATATTGCAAAACCGATATTGAATCCGATATTAGAACCGATATTCAAAAACCGTTATTGGAGAACAAATATTGAAAAACCGATATTGAAAAACCGTTATTGAAAAACCGATATTGAAAAACCGATATTGAAAAACCGATATTGAAAAACCGATATTGAAAAACCGATATTGCAAAACCGATATTGAATCCGATATTAGAACCGATATTCAAAAACCGTTATTGGAGAACAAATATTGAAAAACCGATATTGAAAAACCGATATTGAAAAACCGATATTGAAAAACTGATATTGAAACCGATATTAGAACCGATATTGAAAAACCGATATTGAAAAACAAATATTGAAAAACTGATATCGAAAAACTGATGTTGCAAAACCGATATTGAAAAACTTATATCGAAAAACTGATATTGCAAAACCGATATTGAAAAACAAATATTGAAAAACTGATATCGAAAAACTGATGTTGCAAAACCGATATTGAAAAACTTATATCGAAAAACTGATATTGCAAAACCGATATTGAAAAACAAATATTGAAAAACTGATATCGAAAAACTGATATTGAAAAACCGATATTGAAAAACCGATATTGAGAAACTGATGTTGCAAAACCGATATTGTAAAGCAAATATTGAAAAACTGATATCGAAAAACTGATATTGAAAAACTGATATCGAAAAACTGATATTGAAAAACCGATATTGAAAAACCGATATTGAAACCGATATTAGAACCGATATTGAAAAACCGATATTGAAAAACAAATATTGAAAAACCGATATTGAATCCGATATTAGAACCGATATTCAAAAACCGTTATTGGAGAACAAATATTGAAAAACCGATATTGAAAAACCGATATTGAAAAACCGATATTGAAAAACTGATATTGAAACCGATATTAGAACTGATATTGAAAAACCGATATTGAAAAACCGATATTGAAAAACCGATATTGAAAAACCGATATTGAAAAACCGATATTGCAAAACCGATATTGAATCCGATATTAGAACCGATATTCAAAAACCGTTATTGGAGAACAAATATTGAAAAACCGATATTGAAAAACCGATATTGAAAAACCGATATTGAAAAACTGATATTGAAACCGATATTAGAACCGATATTGAAAAACCGATATTGAAAAACAAATATTGAAAAACTGATATCGAAAAACTGATGTTGCAAAACCGATATTGAAAAACTTATATCGAAAAACTGATATTGCAAAACCGATATTGAAAAACAAATATTGAAAAACTGATATCGAAAAACTGATGTTGCAAAACCGATATTGAAAAACTTATATCGAAAAACTGATATTGCAAAACCGATATTGAAAAACAAATATTGAAAAACTGATATCGAAAAACTGATATTGAAAAACCGATATTGAAAAACCGATATTGAGAAACTGATGTTGCAAAACCGATATTGTTCTAAACCGATATTGAAAAACCGATATTGTAAAGCAAATATTGAAAAACTGATATCGAAAAACTGATATTGAAAAACCGATATTGAAAAACCGATATTGAAACCGATATTAGAACCGATATTGAAAAACCGATATTGAAAAACAAATATTGAAAAACTGATATCGAAAAACTGATATTGAAAACCCGATATTGAATCCGGTATTAGAACCGATATTCAAAAACCGATATTGGAGAACAAATATTGGAAAACTGATATTGAAAAACCGATATTGAAAAACAAATATTGAAAAACCGATATTGAAAAACTTATATCGAAAAACTGATATCGAAAAACTGATATTGAAAAACCGATATTGAAAATCCGATATTGAAAAACCGATATTGAAAAACCGATATTGAAAAACTGATATTGAAACCGATATTAGAAACGATATTGAAAAACAAATATTGAAAAACTGATATCGAAAAACTGATATTGCAAAACCGATATTGAAACCGATATTAGAACCGATATTGAAAAACCGATATTGTAAAGCAAATATTGAAAAACTGATATCGAAAAACTGATATTGAAAAACCGATATTGAAAAACCGATATTGAAAAACTTATATTGAAACCGATATTAGAACAAATATTGAAAAACTGATATTGAGAAACCGATATTGAAAAACCGATATTGAAAAACCGATATTGAAAAACTTATATCGAAAAACTGATATTGCAAAACCGATATTGAAAAACAAATATTGAAAAACTGATATCGAAAAACTGATGTTGCAAAACCGATATTGAAACCGATATTAGAACCGATATTCAAAAACCGATATTCGAGAACCGATATTGAAAAACCGATATTGAAAAACTTATATCGAAAAACTGATATTGCAAAACCGATATTGAATCCGATATTAGAACCGATATTGAAAAACCGATATTGCAAAGCAAATATTGAAAAACTGATATCGAAAAACTGATATTGAAAAACCGATATGGAAAAACCGATATTGAAAAACTGATATCGAAAAACTGATATTGAAAAACAGATATTGAAAAACCGATATTGAAACCCGATATTGAAAAACCGATATTGAAAAACTGATATTGAACCCGATATTAGAACCGATATTGAAAAACCGATATTGAAAAACCGATATTGAAAAACCGATATTGAAAAACTTATATCGAAAAACTGATATTGCAAAACCGATATTGAATCCGATATTAGAACCGATATTCAAAAACCGTTATTGGAGAACAAATATTGAAAAACCGATATTGAAAAACGGTTATTGAAAAACCGATATTGAAAAACTGATATTGAAACCGATATTAGAACCGATATTGAAAAACCGATATTGAAAAACAAATATTGAAAAACTGATATCGAAAAACTGATGTTGCAAAACCGATATTGAAAAACTTATATCGAAAAACTGATATTGCAAAACCGATACTGAAAAACAAATATTGAAAAACTGATATCGAAAAACTGATGTTGCAAAACCGATATTGAAAAACTTATATCGAAAAACTGATATTGCAAAACCGATATTGAAAAACAAATATTGAAAAACTGATATCGAAAAACTGATGTTGCAAAACCGATATTGAAACCGATATTAGAACCGCTATTCAAAAACCGATATTGGAGAACAAATATTGAAAAACCGATATTGAAAAACCGATATTGAAAAACCGATATTGAAAAACTGATATTGAAACCGATATTAGAACCCATATTGAAAAACCGATATTGTAAAGCAAATATTGAAAAACTGATATCGAAAAACCGATATTGAAAAACTCATATCGAAAAACTGATATTGCAAAACCGATATTGAAACCGATATTAGAACCGGTATTGAAACACAAATATTGAAAAACTGATATCGAAAAACTGATATTGCAAAACCGATATTGAAACCGATATTAGAACCGATATTGAAAAGCAAATATTGAAAAACTGATATCGAAAAACTGATATTGCAAAACCGATATTGAAACCGATATTAGAACCGATATTCAAAAACCGATATTGGAGAACAAATATTGGAAAACTGATATTGAAAAACCGATATTGAAAAACCTATATAGAAAAACTTATATTGCAAAACAGATATTGAATCCGATATTAGAACCGATATTGAAAAACCGTTATTGAAAAACAAATATTGAAAAACTGATATCGAAAAACTGATATTGAAAAAACGATATTGAAAAACCGATATTGAGAAACTGATGTTGCAAAACCGATATTGTTCTAATCCGATATTGAAAAACCGATATTGTAAAGCAAATATTGAAAAACTGATATCGAAAAACTGATATTGAAAAACCGATATTGAAACCGATATTAGAACCGATATTGAAAAACCGATATTGAAAAACAAATATTGAAAAACTGATATCGAAAAACTGATATTGAAAAACCGATATTGAAAAACCGATATTGAATCCGGTATTAGAACCGATATTCAAAAACCGATATTGGAGAACAAATATTGGAATACTGATATTGAAAAACCGATATTGAAAAACAAATATTGAAAAACCGATATTGAAAAACTTATATCGAAAAACTGATATCGAAAAACTGATATTGAGAAACTGATATTGCAAAACCGACATTGAAAAACCGATATTGAAAAACCTATATCGAAAAACTGATATTGCAAAACCGATATTGAAAAACCGATATTGAATCCGATATTAGAACCGATATTGAAAAACCGATATTGTAAAGCAAAT
>NW_027484940.1:0-109971 GCF_050908995.1 Andrena cerasifolii
ATATTGAAAAACCGATATTGAAACCGATATTAGAACCGATATTCAAAAACCGATATTGAAAACCAAATATTGAAAAACTGATATTCAAAAACCGATATTCAAAAACCGATATTGAAACCGATATTAGAACCGATATTGAAAAACCTATATCGAAAAACTTATATTGCAAAACCGATATTGAATCCGATATTAGAACCGATATTGAAAAACCGATATTGAAAAACTGATATTGTAAAACCGATATTGAATAACCGATATTGAATCCGATATTAGAACCGATATTCAAAAACCGATATTGGAGAACAAATATTGAAAAACTGATATTGAAAAACCGATATTGAAAAACCGATATTGAAAAACCTATATCGAAAAACTTATATTGCAAAACCGATATTGAATCCGATATTAGAACCGATATTGAAAAACCGATATTGAAAAACAAATATTGAAAAACTGATATTGAAAAAACGATATTGAAAAACAAATATTGAAAAACTTATATTCAAAAACCGATATTGAAACCGATATTAGAACCGATATTCAATAACCGATATTGAAAACCAAATATTGAAAAACTGATATTGAAAAACCGATATTGAAAAACCGATATTGAAACCGATATTAGAACCGATATTGAAAAACCGATATTGAAAAACAAATATTGAAAAACTGATATCGAAAAACTTATATTGAAAAACCGATATTGAATCCGATATTAGAACAAATATTGAAAAACTGATATTGAAAAACCGATATTGAAAAACCGATATTGAAACCGATATTGAAAAACCGATATTGAAAAACAAATATTGAAAAACCGATATTGAAAAACCGATATTGAATCCGATATTAGAACCGATATTAGAACCGATATTCAAAAACCGATATTGGAGAACAAATATTGGAAAACCGATATTGCAACCGATATTGAAAAACCGATATTGAAAAACAAATATTGAAAAACCGATATTGAAAAACCGATATTGAATCCGATATTAGAACCGATATTCAAAAACCGATATTGGAGAACAAATATTGAAAAACTGATATTGAAAAACCGATATTCAAAAACCGATATTGAAACACCTATATCGAAAAACTTATATTGCAAAACCGATATTGAAAAACAAATATTGAAAAACTGATATCGAAAAACTGATATTGCAAAACCGATATTAAATCCGATATTAGAACCGATATTCAAAAACCGATATTGGAGAACAAATATTGAAAAACTGATATTGAAAAACCGATATTGAAAAACCGATATTGAAACCGATATTAGAACCGATATTCAGAAACCGATATTGAAAAACTAATATTGAAAAACCGATATTCAAAAACCGATATTGAAACCGATATTAGAACCGATATTCAATAACCGATATTGAAAACCAAATATTGAAAAACTGATATTGAAAAACCGATATTGAAAAACCGATATTGAAACCGATATTAGAACCGATATTGAAAAACCGATATTGAAAAACAAATATTGAAAAACTGATATTGAAAAACCGATATTGAAAAACCGATATTGAAACCGATATTAGAACCGATATTCAAAAACCGATATTGAAATCCAAATATTGAAAAACTGATATCGAAAAACTGATATTGAAAAACCGATATTGAATCCGATATTGAAACCGATATTAGAACCGATATTCAAAAACCGATATTGGCGAACAAATATTGAAAAACTGATATTGAAAAACCGATATTCAAAAACCGATATTGAAAAACCGATATTGAATCCGATATTAGAACCGATATTCAAAAACCGATATTGGAGAACAAATATTGAAAAACTGATATTGAAAAACCGATATTGAAAAACCGATATTGAAACCGATATTAGAACCGATATTCAAAAACCGATATTGAAAACCAAATATTGAAAAACTGATATTCAAAAACCGATATTCAAAAACCGATATTGAAACCGATATTAGAACCGATATTGAAAAACCTATATCGAAAAACTTATATTGCAAAACCGATATTGAATCCGATATTAGAACCGATATTGAAAAACCGATATTGAAAAACTGATATTGTAAAACCGATATTGAATAACCGATATTGAATCCGATATTAGAACCGATATTCAAAAACCGATATTGGAGAACAAATATTGAAAAACTGATATTGAAAAACCGATATTGAAAAACCGATATTGAAACCGATATTAGAACCGATATTCAAAAACCGATATTGAAAACCAAATATTGAAAAACTGATATTCAAAAACCGATATTCAAAAACCGATATTGAAACCGATATTAGAACCGATATTGAAAAACCTATATCGAAAAACTTATATTGCAAAACCGATATTGAATCCGATATTAGAACCGATATTGAAAAACCGATATTGAAAAACTGATATTGAAAAACCGATATTGAATAACCGATATTGAATCCGATATTAGAACCGATATTCAAAAACCGATATTGGAGAACAAATATTGAAAAACTGATATTGAAAAACCGATATTGAAAAACCGATATTGAAAAACCTATATCGAAAAACTTATATTGCAAAACCGATATTGAATCCGATATTAGAACCGATATTGAAAAACCGATATTGAAAAACAAATATTGAAAAACTGATATTGAAAAAACGATATTGAAAAACAAATATTGAAAAACTTATATTCAAAAACCGATATTGAAACCGATATTAGAACCGATATTCAATAACCGATATTGAAAACCAAATATTGAAAAACTGATATTGAAAAACCGATATTGAAAAACCGATATTGAAACCGATATTAGAACCGATATTGAAAAACAAATATTGAAAAACTGATATCGAAAAACTTATATTGAAAAACCGATATTGAATCCGATATTAGAACAAATATTGAAAAACTGATATTGAAAAACCGATATTGGAAAACCGATATTGAAAAACCTATATCGAAAAACTTATATTGCAAAACCGATATTGAATCCGATATTAGAACCGATATTGAAAAACCGATATTGAAAAACAAATATTGAAAAACTGATATCGAAAAACCGATATTGAAAAACCGATATTGAAAAACCTATATCGAAAAACTTATATCGCAAAACCGATATTGAATCCGATATTAGAACCGATATTGGAAAACCGATATAGAAAAACAAATAATGAAAAACTGATATTGAAAAACCGATATTGAATCCGATATTAGAACCGATATTAGAACCGATATTCAAAAACCGATATTGAAATCCAAATATTGAAAAACTGTTATCGAAAAACTGATATTGAAAAACCGATATTGAATCCGATATTGAATCCGATATTAGAACCGATATTCAAAAACCGATATTGGAGAACAAATATTGAAAAACCGATATTGAAAAACCTATATCGAAAAACTGATATTGCAAAACCGATATTAAATCCGATATTAGAACCGATATTGAAAAACAAATATTGAAAAACTGATATTGAAAAACCGATATTGAAAAACCTATATCGAAAAACTGATATTGCAAAACCGATATTAAATCCGATATTAGAACCGATATTAGAACCGATATTCAAAAACCGATATTGGAGAACAAATATTGGAAAACCGATATTGAAAAACCGATATTGAAACCGATATTGAAAAACCGATATTGAAAAACAAATATTGAAAAACCGATATTGAAAAACCGATATTGAAAAACCGATATTGAAAAACCGATATTGAAAAACCGATATTGAATCCGATATTAGAACCGATATTCAAAAACCGATATTGGAGAACAAATATAGAAAAACTGATATTGAAAAACCGATATTGAAAAACCGATATTGAAAAACCTATATCGAAAAACTTATATTGCAAAACCGATATTGAATCCGATATTAGAACCGATATTGAAAAACCGATATAGAAAAACAAATAATGAAAAACTGATATTGAAAAACCGATATTGAATCCGATATTAGAACCGATATTCAAAAACCGATATTGAAAAACAAATATTGAAAAACTGATATTGATAAACCGATATTGAAAAACCGATATTGAAACCGATATTAGAACCGATATTCAAAAACCGATATTGAAATCCAAATATTGAAAAACTGTTATCGAAAAACTGATATTGAAAAACCGATATTGAATCCGATATTGAATCCGATATTAGAACCGATATTCAAAAACCGATATTGGAGAACAAATATTGGAAAACCGATATTGAAAAACCGATATTGAAACCGATATTGAAACCGATATTGAAAAACCGATATTGAAAAACCGATATTGAAACCGATATTGAAAAACCGATATTGAAAAACCGATATTGAAAAACAAATATTGAAAAACCGATATTGAAAAACCGATATTAGAACCGATATTCAAAAACCGATATTGGAGAACAAATATTGAAAAACTGATATTGAAAAACCGATATTGAAAAACCGATATTGAAACCGATATTAGAACCGATATTCAAAAACCGATATTGAAAACCAAATATTGAAAAACTGATATTCAAAAACCGATATTCAAAAACCGATATTGAAACCGATATTAGAACCGATATTCAAAAACCGATATTGGAGAACAAATATTGAAAAACTGATATTGAAAAACCGATATTGAAAAACCGATATTGAAACCGATATTAGAACCGATATTCAAAAACCGATATTGAAAACCAAATATTGAAAAACTGATATTCAAAAACCGATATTCAAAAACCAAATATTGAAAAACTGATATTCAAAAACCGATATTCAAAAACCGATATTAAAACCGATATTAGAACCGATATTCAAAAACCGATATTGGAGAACAAATATTGAAAAACTGATATTGAAAAACCGATATTGAAAAACCGATATTGAAACCGATATTAGAACCGATATTCAAAAACCGATATTGAAAACCAAATATTGAAAAACTGATATTCAAAAACCGATATTCAAAAACCGATATTGAAACCGATATTAGAACCGATATTCAAAAACCGATATTGGAGAACAAATATTGAAAAACTGATATTGAAAAACCGATATTGAATCCGATATTAGAACCGATATTCAAAAACCGATATTGGAGAACAAATATTGAAAAACTGATATTGAAAAACCGATATTGAAAAACCGATATTAGAACCGATATTGAAAAACAAATATTGAAAAACTGATATCGAAAAACTGATATTGAAAAACCGATATTGAATCCGATATTAGAACCGATATTCAAAAACCGATATTGGAGAACAAATATTGAAAAACTGATATTGAAAAACCGATATTGAAAAACCGATATTGAAACCGATATTAGAACCGATATTCAAAAACCGATATTGAAAACCAAATATTGAAAAACTGATATTCAAAAACCGATATTCAAAAACCGATATTGAAACCGATATTAGAACCGATATTCAAAAACCGATATTGGAGAACAAATATTGAAAAACTGATATTGAAAAACCGATATTGAATCCGATATTAGAACCGATATTCAAAAACCGATATTGGAGAACAAATATTGAAAAACTGATATTGAAAAACCGATATTGAAAAACCGATATTGAAAAACCGATATTGAAAAACCGATATTGAATCCGATATTAGAACCGATATTGAAATCCAAATATTGAAAAACTGATATCGAAAAACTGATATTGAAAAACCGATATTGAATCCGATATTGAATCCGATATTAGAACCGATATTCAAAAACCGATATTGGCGAACAAATATTGAAAAACTGATATTGAAAAACCGATATTCAAAAACCGATATTGAAAAACCGATATTGAATCCGATATTAGAACCGATATTCAAAAACCGATATTGGAGAACAAATATTGAAAAACTGATATTGAAAAACCGATATTGAAAAACCGATATTGAAACCGATATTAGAACCGATATTCAAAAACCGATATTGAAAACCAAATATTGAAAAACTGATATTCAAAAACCGATATTCAAAAACCGATATTGAAACCGATATTAGAACCGATATTGAAAAACCTATATCGAAAAACTTATATTGCAAAACCGATATTGAATCCGATATTAGAACCGATATTGAAAAACCGATATTGAAAAACTGATATTGTAAAACCGATATTGAATAACCGATATTGAATCCGATATTAGAACCGATATTCAAAAACCGATATTGGAGAACAAATATTGAAAAACTGATATTGAAAAACCGATATTGAAAAACCGATATTGAAACCGATATTAGAACCGATATTCAAAAACCGATATTGAAAACCAAATATTGAAAAACTGATATTCAAAAACCGATATTCAAAAACCGATATTGAAACCGATATTAGAACCGATATTGAAAAACCTATATCGAAAAACTTATATTGCAAAACCGATATTGAATCCGATATTAGAACCGATATTGAAAAACCGATATTGAAAAACTGATATTGAAAAACCGATATTGAATAACCGATATTGAATCCGATATTAGAACCGATATTCAAAAACCGATATTGGAGAACAAATATTGAAAAACTGATATTGAAAAACCGATATTGAAAAACCGATATTGAAAAACCTATATCGAAAAACTTATATTGCAAAACCGATATTGAATCCGATATTAGAACCGATATTGAAAAACCGATATTGAAAAACAAATATTGAAAAACTGATATTGAAAAAACGATATTGAAAAACAAATATTGAAAAACTTATATTCAAAAACCGATATTGAAACCGATATTAGAACCGATATTCAATAACCGATATTGAAAACCAAATATTGAAAAACTGATATTGAAAAACCGATATTGAAAAACCGATATTGAAACCGATATTAGAACCGATATTGAAAAACAAATATTGAAAAACTGATATCGAAAAACTTATATTGAAAAACCGATATTGAATCCGATATTAGAACAAATATTGAAAAACTGATATTGAAAAACCGATATTGGAAAACCGATATTGAAAAACCTATATCGAAAAACTTATATTGCAAAACCGATATTGAATCCGATATTAGAACCGATATTGAAAAACCGATATTGAAAAACAAATATTGAAAAACTGATATCGAAAAACCGATATTGAAAAACCGATATTGAAAAACCTATATCGAAAAACTTATATCGCAAAACCGATATTGAATCCGATATTAGAACCGATATTGAAAAACCGATATAGAAAAACAAATAATGAAAAACTGATATTGAAAAACCGATATTGAATCCGATATTAGAACCGATATTAGAACCGATATTCAAAAACCGATATTGAAATCCAAATATTGAAAAACTGTTATCGAAAAACTGATATTGAAAAACCGATATTGAATCCGATATTGAATCCGATATTAGAACCGATATTCAAAAACCGATATTGGAGAACAAATATTGAAAAACCGATATTGAAAAACCTATATCGAAAAACTGATATTGCAAAACCGATATTAAATCCGATATTAGAACCGATATTGAAAAACAAATATTGAAAAACTGATATTGAAAAACCGATATTGAAAAACCTATATCGAAAAACTGATATTGCAAAACCGATATTAAATCCGATATTAGAACCGATATTAGAACCGATATTCAAAAACCGATATTGGAGAACAAATATTGGAAAACCGATATTGAAAAACCGATATTGAAACCGATATTGAAAAACCGATATTGAAAAACAAATATTGAAAAACCGATATTGAAAAACCGATATTGAAAAACCGATATTGAAAAACCGATATTGAAAAACCGATATTGAATCCGATATTAGAACCGATATTCAAAAACCGATATTGGAGAACAAATATAGAAAAACTGATATTGAAAAACCGATATTGAAAAACCGATATTGAAAAACCTATATCGAAAAACTTATATTGCAAAACCGATATTGAATCCGATATTAGAACCGATATTGAAAAACCGATATAGAAAAACAAATAATGAAAAACTGATATTGAAAAACCGATATTGAATCCGATATTAGAACCGATATTCAAAAACCGATATTGAAAAACAAATATTGAAAAACTGATATTGATAAACCGATATTGAAAAACCGATATTGAAACCGATATTAGAACCGATATTCAAAAACCGATATTGAAATCCAAATATTGAAAAACTGTTATCGAAAAACTGATATTGAAAAACCGATATTGAATCCGATATTGAATCCGATATTAGAACCGATATTCAAAAACCGATATTGGAGAACAAATATTGGAAAACCGATATTGAAAAACCGATATTGAAACCGATATTGAAACCGATATTGAAAAACCGATATTGAAAAACCGATATTGAAACCGATATTGAAAAACCGATATTGAAAAACCGATATTGAAAAACAAATATTGAAAAACCGATATTGAAAAACCGATATTAGAACCGATATTCAAAAACCGATATTGGAGAACAAATATTGAAAAACTGATATTGAAAAACCGATATTGAAAAACCGATATTGAAACCGATATTAGAACCGATATTCAAAAACCGATATTGAAAACCAAATATTGAAAAACTGATATTCAAAAACCGATATTCAAAAACCGATATTGAAACCGATATTAGAACCGATATTCAAAAACCGATATTGGAGAACAAATATTGAAAAACTGATATTGAAAAACCGATATTGAAAAACCGATATTGAAACCGATATTAGAACCGATATTCAAAAACCGATATTGAAAACCAAATATTGAAAAACTGATATTCAAAAACCGATATTCAAAAACCAAATATTGAAAAACTGATATTCAAAAACCGATATTCAAAAACCGATATTAAAACCGATATTAGAACCGATATTCAAAAACCGATATTGGAGAACAAATATTGAAAAACTGATATTGAAAAACCGATATTGAAAAACCGATATTGAAACCGATATTAGAACCGATATTCAAAAACCGATATTGAAAACCAAATATTGAAAAACTGATATTCAAAAACCGATATTCAAAAACCGATATTGAAACCGATATTAGAACCGATATTCAAAAACCGATATTGGAGAACAAATATTGAAAAACTGATATTGAAAAACCGATATTGAATCCGATATTAGAACCGATATTCAAAAACCGATATTGGAGAACAAATATTGAAAAACTGATATTGAAAAACCGATATTGAAAAACCGATATTAGAACCGATATTGAAAAACAAATATTGAAAAACTGATATCGAAAAACTGATATTGAAAAACCGATATTGAATCCGATATTAGAACCGATATTCAAAAACCGATATTGGAGAACAAATATTGAAAAACTGATATTGAAAAACCGATATTGAAAAACCGATATTGAAACCGATATTAGAACCGATATTCAAAAACCGATATTGAAAACCAAATATTGAAAAACTGATATTCAAAAACCGATATTCAAAAACCGATATTGAAACCGATATTAGAACCGATATTCAAAAACCGATATTGGAGAACAAATATTGAAAAACTGATATTGAAAAACCGATATTGAATCCGATATTAGAACCGATATTCAAAAACCGATATTGGAGAACAAATATTGAAAAACTGATATTGAAAAACCGATATTGAAAAACCGATATTGAAAAACCGATATTGAAAAACCGATATTGAATCCGATATTAGAACCGATATTGAAATCCAAATATTGAAAAACTGATATCGAAAAACTGATATTGAAAAACCGATATTGAATCCGATATTGAATCCGATATTAGAACCGATATTCAAAAACCGATATTGGAGAACAAATATTGGAAAACCGATATTGAAAAACCGATATTGAAACCGATATTGAAACCGATATTGAAAAACCGATATTGAAAAACAAATATTGAAAAACCGATATTGAAAAACCGATATTAGAACCGATATTCAAATACCGATATTGAAAACCAAATATTGAAAAACTGATATTGAAAAACCGATATTGAATCCGATATTAGAACCGATATTAGAACCGATATTCAAAAACCGATATTGGAGAACAAATATTGGAAAACCGATATTGCAACCGATATTGAAAAACCGATATTGAAAAACAAATATTGAAAAACCGATATTGAATCCGATATTAGAACCGATATTCAAAAACCGATATTGGAGAACAAATATTGAAAAACTGATATTGAAAAACCGATATTCAAAAACCGATATTGAAACACCTATATCGAAAAACTTATATTGCAAAACCGATATTGAAAAACAAATATTGAAAAACTGATATCGAAAAACTGATATTGAAAAACCGATATTGAATCCGATATTAGAACCGATATTCAAAAACCGATATTGGAGAACAAATATTGAAAAACTGATATTGAAAAACTGATATTGAAAAACCGATATTGAAAAACCGATATTGAAAAACCTATATCGAAAAACTGATATTGCAAAACCGATATTGAATCCGATATTAGAACCGATATTCAAAAACCGATATTGGAGAACAAATATTGAAAAACTGATATTGAAAAACCGATATTGAAAAACCGATATTGAAACCGATATTAGAACCGATATTCAAAAACCGATATTGAAAAACAAATATTGAAAAACTGATATCGAAAAACTGATATTGAAAAACCGATATTGAATCCGATATTGAATCCGATATTAGAACCGATATTCAAAAACCGATATTGGAGAACAAATATTGGAAAACCGATATTGAAAAACCGATATTGAAACCGATATTGAAAAACCGATATTGAAAAACAAATATTGAAAAACCGATATTGAAAAACCGATATTGAAAAACCGATATTGAAAAACCGATATTGAAAAACCGATATTGAAAAACCGATATTGAATCCGATATTAGAACCGATATTCAAAAACCGATATTGGAGAACAAATATTGAAAAACTGATATTGAAAAACCGATATTGAAAAACCGATATTGAAAACCCTATATCGAAAAACTTATATTGCAAAACCGATATTGAATCCGATATTAGAACCGATATTGAAAAACCGATATAGAAAAACAAATAATGAAAAACTGATATTGAAAAACCGATATTGAATCCGATATTAGAACCGATATTCAAAAACCGATATTGGAGAACAAATATTGAAAAACTGATATTGAAAAACTGATATTGAAAAACCGATATTGAAAAACCGATATTGAAAAACCTATATCGAAAAACTGATATTGCAAAACCGATATTAAATCCGATATTAGAACCGATATTGAAAAACAAATATTGAAAAACTGATATCGAAAAACTGATATTGAAAAACCGATATTGAATCCGATATTAGAACCGATATTCAAAAACCGATATTGGAGAACAAATATTGAAAAACTGATATTGAAAAACCGATATTGAAAAACCGATATTGAAACCGATATTAGAACCGATATTCAAAAACCGATATTGAAAACCAAATATTGAAAAACTGATATTCAAAAACCGATATTGAAAAACCGATATCGAAACCGATATTAGAACCGATATTCAAAAACCGATATTGGAGAACAAATATTGAAAAACTGATATTGAAAAACCGATATTGAATCCGATATTAGAACCGATATTCAAAAACCGATATTGGAGAACAAATATTGAAAAACTGATATTGAAAAACCGATATTGAAAAACCGATATTGAAAAACCGATATTGAATCCGATATTAGAACCGATATTCAAAAACCGATATTGAAAAACAAATATTGAAAAACTGATATTGAAAAACCGATATTGAAACCGATATTAGAACCGATATTGAAAAACCTATATCGAAAAACTTATATTGCAAAACCGATATTGAATCCGATATTAGAACCGATATTGAAAAACCGATATTGAAAAACTGATATTGTAAAACCGATATTGAATAACCGATATTGAAAAACAAATATTGAAAAACTGATATTGAAAAAACGATATTGAAAAACAAATATTGAAAAACTTATATTCAAAAACCGATATTGAAACCGATATTAGAACCGATATTCAATAACCGATATTGAAAACCAAATATTGAAAAACTGATATTGAAAAACCGATATTGAAAAACAAATATTGAAAAACTTATATTCAAAAACCGATATTGAAACCGATATTAGAACCGATATTCAATAACCGATATTGAAAACCAAATATTGAAAAACTGATATTGAAAAACCGATATTGAAAAACCGATATTGAAACCGATATTAGAACCGATATTGAAAAACAAATATTGAAAAACTGATATCGAAAAACTTATATTGAAAAACCGATATTGAATCCGATATTAGAACAAATATTGAAAAACTGATATTGAAAAACCGATATTGGAAAACCGATATTAAATCCGATATTAGAACCGATATTCAAAAACCGATATTGGAGAACAAATATTGAAAAACTGATATTGAAAAACCGATATTGAAAAACCGATATTGAAACCGATATTAGAACCGATATTCAGAAACCGATATTGAAAAACTAATATTGAAAAACCGATATTCAAAAACCGATATTGAAACCGATATTAGAACCGATATTCAATAACCGATATTGAAAACCAAATATTGAAAAACTGATATTGAAAAACCGATATTGAAAAACCGATATTGAAACCGATATTAGAACCGATATTGAAAAACCGATATTGAAAAACAAATATTGAAAAACTGATATTGAAAAACCGATATTGAAAAACCGATATTGAAACCGATATTAGAACCGATATTCAAAAACCGATATTGAAATCCAAATATTGAAAAACTGATATCGAAAAACTGATATTGAAAAACCGATATTGAATCCGATATTGAAACCGATATTAGAACCGATATTCAAAAACCGATATTGGCGAACAAATATTGAAAAACTGATATTGAAAAACCGATATTCAAAAACCGATATTGAAAAACCGATATTGAATCCGATATTAGAACCGATATTCAAAAACCGATATTGGAGAACAAATATTGAAAAACTGATATTGAAAAACCGATATTGAAAAACCGATATTGAAACCGATATTAGAACCGATATTCAAAAACCGATATTGAAAACCAAATATTGAAAAACTGATATTCAAAAACCGATATTCAAAAACCGATATTGAAACCGATATTAGAACCGATATTCAAAAACCGATATTGGAGAACAAATATTGAAAAACTGATATTGAAAAACCGATATTGAATCCGATATTAGAACCGATATTCAAAAACCGATATTGGAGAACAAATATTGAAAAACTGATATTGAAAAACCGATATTGAAAAACCGATATTGAAAAACCGATATTGAAAAACCGATATTGAATCCGATATTAGAACCGATATTGAAATCCAAATATTGAAAAACTGATATCGAAAAACTGATATTGAAAAACCGATATTGAATCCGATATTGAATCCGATATTAGAACCGATATTCAAAAACCGATATTGGAGAACAAATATTGGAAAACCGATATTGAAAAACCGATATTGAAACCGATATTGAAACCGATATTGAAAAACCGATATTGAAAAACAAATATTGAAAAACCGATATTGAAAAACCGATATTAGAACCGATATTCAAATACCGATATTGAAAACCAAATATTGAAAAACTGATATTGAAAAACCGATATTGAATCCGATATTAGAACCGATATTAGAACCGATATTCAAAAACCGATATTGGAGAACAAATATTGGAAAACCGATATTGCAACCGATATTGAAAAACCGATATTGAAAAACAAATATTGAAAAACCGATATTGAATCCGATATTAGAACCGATATTCAAAAACCGATATTGGAGAACAAATATTGAAAAACTGATATTGAAAAACCGATATTCAAAAACCGATATTGAAACACCTATATCGAAAAACTTATATTGCAAAACCGATATTGAAAAACAAATATTGAAAAACTGATATCGAAAAACTGATATTGAAAAACCGATATTGAATCCGATATTAGAACCGATATTCAAAAACCGATATTGGAGAACAAATATTGAAAAACTGATATTGAAAAACTGATATTGAAAAACCGATATTGAAAAACCGATATTGAAAAACCTATATCGAAAAACTGATATTGCAAAACCGATATTGAATCCGATATTAGAACCGATATTCAAAAACCGATATTGGAGAACAAATATTGAAAAACTGATATTGAAAAACCGATATTGAAAAACCGATATTGAAACCGATATTAGAACCGATATTCAAAAACCGATATTGAAAAACAAATATTGAAAAACTGATATCGAAAAACTGATATTGAAAAACCGATATTGAATCCGATATTGAATCCGATATTAGAACCGATATTCAAAAACCGATATTGGAGAACAAATATTGGAAAACCGATATTGAAAAACCGATATTGAAACCGATATTGAAAAACCGATATTGAAAAACAAATATTGAAAAACCGATATTGAAAAACCGATATTGAAAAACCGATATTGAAAAACCGATATTGAAAAACCGATATTGAAAAACCGATATTGAATCCGATATTAGAACCGATATTCAAAAACCGATATTGGAGAACAAATATTGAAAAACTGATATTGAAAAACCGATATTGAAAAACCGATATTGAAAACCCTATATCGAAAAACTTATATTGCAAAACCGATATTGAATCCGATATTAGAACCGATATTGAAAAACCGATATAGAAAAACAAATAATGAAAAACTGATATTGAAAAACCGATATTGAATCCGATATTAGAACCGATATTCAAAAACCGATATTGGAGAACAAATATTGAAAAACTGATATTGAAAAACTGATATTGAAAAACCGATATTGAAAAACCGATATTGAAAAACCTATATCGAAAAACTGATATTGCAAAACCGATATTAAATCCGATATTAGAACCGATATTGAAAAACAAATATTGAAAAACTGATATCGAAAAACTGATATTGAAAAACCGATATTGAATCCGATATTAGAACCGATATTCAAAAACCGATATTGGAGAACAAATATTGAAAAACTGATATTGAAAAACCGATATTGAAAAACCGATATTGAAACCGATATTAGAACCGATATTCAAAAACCGATATTGAAAACCAAATATTGAAAAACTGATATTCAAAAACCGATATTGAAAAACCGATATCGAAACCGATATTAGAACCGATATTCAAAAACCGATATTGGAGAACAAATATTGAAAAACTGATATTGAAAAACCGATATTGAATCCGATATTAGAACCGATATTCAAAAACCGATATTGGAGAACAAATATTGAAAAACTGATATTGAAAAACCGATATTGAAAAACCGATATTGAAAAACCGATATTGAATCCGATATTAGAACCGATATTCAAAAACCGATATTGAAAAACAAATATTGAAAAACTGATATTGAAAAACCGATATTGAAACCGATATTAGAACCGATATTGAAAAACCTATATCGAAAAACTTATATTGCAAAACCGATATTGAATCCGATATTAGAACCGATATTGAAAAACCGATATTGAAAAACTGATATTGTAAAACCGATATTGAATAACCGATATTGAAAAACAAATATTGAAAAACTGATATTGAAAAAACGATATTGAAAAACAAATATTGAAAAACTTATATTCAAAAACCGATATTGAAACCGATATTAGAACCGATATTCAATAACCGATATTGAAAACCAAATATTGAAAAACTGATATTGAAAAACCGATATTGAAAAACAAATATTGAAAAACTTATATTCAAAAACCGATATTGAAACCGATATTAGAACCGATATTCAATAACCGATATTGAAAACCAAATATTGAAAAACTGATATTGAAAAACCGATATTGAAAAACCGATATTGAAACCGATATTAGAACCGATATTGAAAAACAAATATTGAAAAACTGATATCGAAAAACTTATATTGAAAAACCGATATTGAATCCGATATTAGAACAAATATTGAAAAACTGATATTGAAAAACCGATATTGGAAAACCGATATTAAATCCGATATTAGAACCGATATTCAAAAACCGATATTGGAGAACAAATATTGAAAAACTGATATTGAAAAACCGATATTGAAAAACCGATATTGAAACCGATATTAGAACCGATATTCAGAAACCGATATTGAAAAACTAATATTGAAAAACCGATATTCAAAAACCGATATTGAAACCGATATTAGAACCGATATTCAATAACCGATATTGAAAACCAAATATTGAAAAACTGATATTGAAAAACCGATATTGAAAAACCGATATTGAAACCGATATTAGAACCGATATTGAAAAACCGATATTGAAAAACAAATATTGAAAAACTGATATTGAAAAACCGATATTGAAAAACCGATATTGAAACCGATATTAGAACCGATATTCAAAAACCGATATTGAAATCCAAATATTGAAAAACTGATATCGAAAAACTGATATTGAAAAACCGATATTGAATCCGATATTGAAACCGATATTAGAACCGATATTCAAAAACCGATATTGGCGAACAAATATTGAAAAACTGATATTGAAAAACCGATATTCAAAAACCGATATTGAAAAACCGATATTGAATCCGATATTAGAACCGATATTCAAAAACCGATATTGGAGAACAAATATTGAAAAACTGATATTGAAAAACCGATATTGAAAAACCGATATTGAAACCGATATTAGAACCGATATTCAAAAACCGATATTGAAAACCAAATATTGAAAAACTGATATTCAAAAACCGATATTCAAAAACCGATATTGAAACCGATATTAGAACCGATATTGAAAAACCTATATCGAAAAACTTATATTGCAAAACCGATATTGAATCCGATATTAGAACCGATATTGAAAAACCGATATTGAAAAACTGATATTGTAAAACCGATATTGAATAACCGATATTGAATCCGATATTAGAACCGATATTCAAAAACCGATATTGGAGAACAAATATTGAAAAACTGATATTGAAAAACCGATATTGAAAAACCGATATTGAAAAACCTATATCGAAAAACTTATATTGCAAAACCGATATTGAATCCGATATTAGAACCGATATTGAAAAACCGATATTGAAAAACAAATATTGAAAAACTGATATTGAAAAAACGATATTGAAAAACAAATATTGAAAAACTTATATTCAAAAACCGATATTGAAACCGATATTAGAACCGATATTCAATAACCGATATTGAAAACCAAATATTGAAAAACTGATATTGAAAAACCGATATTGAAAAACCGATATTGAAACCGATATTAGAACCGATATTGAAAAACCGATATTGAAAAACAAATATTGAAAAACTGATATCGAAAAACTTATATTGAAAAACCGATATTGAATCCGATATTAGAACAAATATTGAAAAACTGATATTGAAAAACCGATATTGAAAAACCGATATTGAAACCGATATTGAAAAACCGATATTGAAAAACAAATATTGAAAAACCGATATTGAAAAACCGATATTGAATCCGATATTAGAACCGATATTAGAACCGATATTCAAAAACCGATATTGGAGAACAAATATTGGAAAACCGATATTGCAACCGATATTGAAAAACCGATATTGAAAAACAAATATTGAAAAACCGATATTGAAAAACCGATATTGAATCCGATATTAGAACCGATATTCAAAAACCGATATTGGAGAACAAATATTGAAAAACTGATATTGAAAAACCGATATTCAAAAACCGATATTGAAACACCTATATCGAAAAACTTATATTGCAAAACCGATATTGAAAAACAAATATTGAAAAACTGATATCGAAAAACTGATATTGCAAAACCGATATTAAATCCGATATTAGAACCGATATTCAAAAACCGATATTGGAGAACAAATATTGAAAAACTGATATTGAAAAACCGATATTGAAAAACCGATATTGAAACCGATATTAGAACCGATATTCAGAAACCGATATTGAAAAACTAATATTGAAAAACCGATATTCAAAAACCGATATTGAAACCGATATTAGAACCGATATTCAATAACCGATATTGAAAACCAAATATTGAAAAACTGATATTGAAAAACCGATATTGAAAAACCGATATTGAAACCGATATTAGAACCGATATTGAAAAACCGATATTGAAAAACAAATATTGAAAAACTGATATTGAAAAACCGATATTGAAAAACCGATATTGAAACCGATATTAGAACCGATATTCAAAAACCGATATTGAAATCCAAATATTGAAAAACTGATATCGAAAAACTGATATTGAAAAACCGATATTGAATCCGATATTGAAACCGATATTAGAACCGATATTCAAAAACCGATATTGGCGAACAAATATTGAAAAACTGATATTGAAAAACCGATATTCAAAAACCGATATTGAAAAACCGATATTGAATCCGATATTAGAACCGATATTCAAAAACCGATATTGGAGAACAAATATTGAAAAACTGATATTGAAAAACCGATATTGAAAAACCGATATTGAAACCGATATTAGAACCGATATTCAAAAACCGATATTGAAAACCAAATATTGAAAAACTGATATTCAAAAACCGATATTCAAAAACCGATATTGAAACCGATATTAGAACCGATATTGAAAAACCTATATCGAAAAACTTATATTGCAAAACCGATATTGAATCCGATATTAGAACCGATATTGAAAAACCGATATTGAAAAACTGATATTGTAAAACCGATATTGAATAACCGATATTGAATCCGATATTAGAACCGATATTCAAAAACCGATATTGGAGAACAAATATTGAAAAACCGATATTGAAAAACCGATATTGAAAAACCGATATTGAAACCGATATTAGAACCGATATTCAAAAACCGATATTGAAAACCAAATATTGAAAAACTGATATTCAAAAACCGATATTCAAAAACCGATATTGAAACCGATATTAGAACCGATATTGAAAAACCTATATCGAAAAACTTATATTGCAAAACCGATATTGAATCCGATATTAGAACCGATATTGAAAAACCGATATTGAAAAACTGATATTGAAAAACCGATATTGAATAACCGATATTGAATCCGATATTAGAACCGATATTCAAAAACCGATATTGGAGAACAAATATTGAAAAACTGATATTGAAAAACCGATATTGAAAAACCGATATTGAAAAACCTATATCGAAAAACTTATATTGCAAAACCGATATTGAATCCGATATTAGAACCGATATTGAAAAACCGATATTGAAAAACAAATATTGAAAAACTGATATTGAAAAAACGATATTGAAAAACAAATATTGAAAAACTTATATTCAAAAACCGATATTGAAACCGATATTAGAACCGATATTCAATAACCGATATTGAAAACCAAATATTGAAAAACTGATATTGAAAAACCGATATTGAAAAACCGATATTGAAACCGATATTAGAACCGATATTGAAAAACAAATATTGAAAAACTGATATCGAAAAACTTATATTGAAAAACCGATATTGAATCCGATATTAGAACAAATATTGAAAAACTGATATTGAAAAACCGATATTGGAAAACCGATATTGAAAAACCTATATCGAAAAACTTATATTGCAAAACCGATATTGAATCCGATATTAGAACCGATATTGAAAAACCGATATTGAAAAACAAATATTGAAAAACTGATATCGAAAAACCGATATTGAAAAACCGATATTGAAAAACCTATATCGAAAAACTTATATTGCAAAACCGATATTGAATCCGATATTAGAACCGATATTGAAAAACCGATATAGAAAAACAAATAATGAAAAACTGATATTGAAAAACCGATATTGAATCCGATATTAGAACCGATATTAGAACCGATATTCAAAAACCGATATTGAAATCCAAATATTGAAAAACTGTTATCGAAAAACTGATATTGAAAAACCGATATTGAATCCGATATTGAATCCGATATTAGAACCGATATTCAAAAACCGATATTGGAGAACAAATATTGAAAAACCGATATTGAAAAACCTATATCGAAAAACTGATATTGCAAAACCGATATTAAATCCGATATTAGAACCGATATTGAAAAACAAATATTGAAAAACTGATATTGAAAAACCGATATTGAAAAACCGATATTGAAAAACCTATATCGAAAAACTTATATTGCAAAACCGATATTGAATCCGATATTAGAACCGATATTGAAAAACCGATATTGAAAAACCGATATTGAAAAACAAATATTGAAAAACTGATATTGAAAAAACGATATTGAAAAACAAATATTGAAAAACTTATATTCAAAAACCGATATTGAAACCGATATTAGAACCGATATTCAATAACAAATATTGAAAAACTGATATTGAAAAACCGATATTGAAAAACCGATATTGAAACCGATATTAGAACCGATATTGAAAAACCGATATTGAAAAACAAATATTGAAAAACTGATATTGAAAAACCGATATTGAAAAACCTATATCGAAAAACTGATATTGCAAAACCGATATTGAATCCGATATTAGAACCGATATTCAAAAACCGATATTGGAGAACAAATATTGAAAAACTGATATTGAAAAACCGATATTGAAAAACCGATATTGAAACCGATATTAGAACCGATATTCAGAAACCGATATTGAAAAACTAATATTGAAAAACCGATATTCAAAAACCGATATTGAAACCGATATTAGAACCGATATTCAATAACCGATATTGAAAACCAAATATTGAAAAACTGATATTGAAAAACCGATATTGAAAAACCGATATTGAAACCGATATTAGAACCGATATTGAAAAACCGATATTGAAAAACAAATATTGAAAAACTGATATCGAAAAACTTATATTGAAAAACCGATATTGAATCCGATATTAGAACAAATATTGAAAAACTGATATTGAAAAACCGATATTGAAAAACCGATATTGAAACCGATATTAGAACCGATATTCAAAAACCGATATTGAAATCCAAATATTGAAAAACTGATATCGAAAAACTGATATTGAAAAACCGATATTGAATCCGATATTGAAACCGATATTAGAACCGATATTCAAAAACCGATATTGGCGAACAAATATTGAAAAACTGATATTGAAAAACCGATATTCAAAAACCGATATTGAAAAACCGATATTGAATCCGATATTAGAACCGATATTCAAAAACCGATATTGGAGAACAAATATTGAAAAACTGATATTGAAAAACCGATATTGAAAAACCGATATTGAAACCGATATTAGAACCGATATTCAAAAACCGATATTGAAAACCAAATATTGAAAAACTGATATTCAAAAACCGATATTCAAAAACCGATATTGAAACCGATATTAGAACCGATATTGAAAAACCTATATCGAAAAACTTATATTGCAAAACCGATATTGAATCCGATATTAGAACCGATATTGAAAAACCGATATTGAAAAACTGATATTGTAAAACCGATATTGAATAACCGATATTGAATCCGATATTAGAACCGATATTCAAAAACCGATATTGGAGAACAAATATTGAAAAACTGATATTGAAAAACCGATATTGAAAAACCGATATTGAAAAACCTATATCGAAAAACTTATATTGCAAAACCGATATTGAATCCGATATTAGAACCGATATTGAAAAACCGATATTGAAAAACAAATATTGAAAAACTGATATTGAAAAAACGATATTGAAAAACAAATATTGAAAAACTTATATTCAAAAACCGATATTGAAACCGATATTAGAACCGATATTCAATAACCGATATTGAAAACCAAATATTGAAAAACTGATATTGAAAAACCGATATTGAAAAACCGATATTGAAACCGATATTAGAACCGATATTGAAAAACCGATATTGAAAAACAAATATTGAAAAACTGATATCGAAAAACTTATATTGAAAAACCGATATTGAATCCGATATTAGAACAAATATTGAAAAACTGATATTGAAAAACCGATATTGAAAAACCGATATTGAAACCGATATTGAAAAACCGATATTGAAAAACAAATATTGAAAAACCGATATTGAAAAACCGATATTGAATCCGATATTAGAACCGATATTAGAACCGATATTCAAAAACCGATATTGGAGAACAAATATTGGAAAACCGATATTGCAACCGATATTGAAAAACCGATATTGAAAAACAAATATTGAAAAACCGATATTGAAAAACCGATATTGAATCCGATATTAGAACCGATATTCAAAAACCGATATTGGAGAACAAATATTGAAAAACTGATATTGAAAAACCGATATTCAAAAACCGATATTGAAACACCTATATCGAAAAACTTATATTGCAAAACCGATATTGAAAAACAAATATTGAAAAACTGATATCGAAAAACTGATATTGCAAAACCGATATTAAATCCGATATTAGAACCGATATTCAAAAACCGATATTGGAGAACAAATATTGAAAAACTGATATTGAAAAACCGATATTGAAAAACCGATATTGAAACCGATATTAGAACCGATATTCAGAAACCGATATTGAAAAACTAATATTGAAAAACCGATATTCAAAAACCGATATTGAAACCGATATTAGAACCGATATTCAATAACCGATATTGAAAACCAAATATTGAAAAACTGATATTGAAAAACCGATATTGAAAAACCGATATTGAAACCGATATTAGAACCGATATTGAAAAACCGATATTGAAAAACAAATATTGAAAAACTGATATTGAAAAACCGATATTGAAAAACCGATATTGAAACCGATATTAGAACCGATATTCAAAAACCGATATTGAAATCCAAATATTGAAAAACTGATATCGAAAAACTGATATTGAAAAACCGATATTGAATCCGATATTGAAACCGATATTAGAACCGATATTCAAAAACCGATATTGGCGAACAAATATTGAAAAACTGATATTGAAAAACCGATATTCAAAAACCGATATTGAAAAACCGATATTGAATCCGATATTAGAACCGATATTCAAAAACCGATATTGGAGAACAAATATTGAAAAACTGATATTGAAAAACCGATATTGAAAAACCGATATTGAAACCGATATTAGAACCGATATTCAAAAACCGATATTGAAAACCAAATATTGAAAAACTGATATTCAAAAACCGATATTCAAAAACCGATATTGAAACCGATATTAGAACCGATATTGAAAAACCTATATCGAAAAACTTATATTGCAAAACCGATATTGAATCCGATATTAGAACCGATATTGAAAAACCGATATTGAAAAACTGATATTGTAAAACCGATATTGAATAACCGATATTGAATCCGATATTAGAACCGATATTCAAAAACCGATATTGGAGAACAAATATTGAAAAACTGATATTGAAAAACCGATATTGAAAAACCGATATTGAAACCGATATTAGAACCGATATTCAAAAACCGATATTGAAAACCAAATATTGAAAAACTGATATTCAAAAACCGATATTCAAAAACCGATATTGAAACCGATATTAGAACCGATATTGAAAAACCTATATCGAAAAACTTATATTGCAAAACCGATATTGAATCCGATATTAGAACCGATATTGAAAAACCGATATTGAAAAACTGATATTGAAAAACCGATATTGAATAACCGATATTGAATCCGATATTAGAACCGATATTCAAAAACCGATATTGGAGAACAAATATTGAAAAACTGATATTGAAAAACCGATATTGAAAAACCGATATTGAAAAACCTATATCGAAAAACTTATATTGCAAAACCGATATTGAATCCGATATTAGAACCGATATTGAAAAACCGATATTGAAAAACAAATATTGAAAAACTGATATTGAAAAAACGATATTGAAAAACAAATATTGAAAAACTTATATTCAAAAACCGATATTGAAACCGATATTAGAACCGATATTCAATAACCGATATTGAAAACCAAATATTGAAAAACTGATATTGAAAAACCGATATTGAAAAACCGATATTGAAACCGATATTAGAACCGATATTGAAAAACAAATATTGAAAAACTGATATCGAAAAACTTATATTGAAAAACCGATATTGAATCCGATATTAGAACAAATATTGAAAAACTGATATTGAAAAACCGATATTGGAAAACCGATATTGAAAAACCTATATCGAAAAACTTATATTGCAAAACCGATATTGAATCCGATATTAGAACCGATATTGAAAAACCGATATTGAAAAACAAATATTGAAAAACTGATATCGAAAAACCGATATTGAAAAACCGATATTGAAAAACCTATATCGAAAAACTTATATCGCAAAACCGATATTGAATCCGATATTAGAACCGATATTGAAAAACCGATATAGAAAAACAAATAATGAAAAACTGATATTGAAAAACCGATATTGAATCCGATATTAGAACCGATATTAGAACCGATATTCAAAAACCGATATTGAAATCCAAATATTGAAAAACTGTTATCGAAAAACTGATATTGAAAAACCGATATTGAATCCGATATTGAATCCGATATTAGAACCGATATTCAAAAACCGATATTGGAGAACAAATATTGAAAAACCGATATTGAAAAACCTATATCGAAAAACTGATATTGCAAAACCGATATTAAATCCGATATTAGAACCGATATTGAAAAACAAATATTGAAAAACTGATATTGAAAAACCGATATTGAAAAACCTATATCGAAAAACTGATATTGCAAAACCGATATTAAATCCGATATTAGAACCGATATTAGAACCGATATTCAAAAACCGATATTGGAGAACAAATATTGGAAAACCGATATTGAAAAACCGATATTGAAACCGATATTGAAAAACCGATATTGAAAAACAAATATTGAAAAACCGATATTGAAAAACCGATATTGAAAAACCGATATTGAAAAACCGATATTGAAAAACCGATATTGAATCCGATATTAGAACCGATATTCAAAAACCGATATTGGAGAACAAATATAGAAAAACTGATATTGAAAAACCGATATTGAAAAACCGATATTGAAAAACCTATATCGAAAAACTTATATTGCAAAACCGATATTGAATCCGATATTAGAACCGATATTGAAAAACCGATATAGAAAAACAAATAATGAAAAACTGATATTGAAAAACCGATATTGAATCCGATATTAGAACCGATATTCAAAAACCGATATTGAAAAACAAATATTGAAAAACTGATATTGAAAAACCGATATTGAAAAACCGATATTGAAACCGATATTAGAACCGATATTCAAAAACCGATATTGAAATCCAAATATTGAAAAACTGTTATCGAAAAACTGATATTGAAAAACCGATATTGAATCCGATATTGAATCCGATATTAGAACCGATATTCAAAAACCGATATTGGAGAACAAATATTGGAAAACCGATATTGAAAAACCGATATTGAAACCGATATTGAAACCGATATTGAAAAACCGATATTGAAAAACCGATATTGAAACCGATATTGAAAAACCGATATTGAAAAACCGATATTGAAAAACAAATATTGAAAAACCGATATTGAAAAACCGATATTAGAACCGATATTCAAAAACCGATATTGGAGAACAAATATTGAAAAACTGATATTGAAAAACCGATATTGAAAAACCGATATTGAAACCGATATTAGAACCGATATTCAAAAACCGATATTGAAAACCAAATATTGAAAAACTGATATTCAAAAACCGATATTCAAAAACCGATATTGAAACCGATATTAGAACCGATATTCAAAAACCGATATTGGAGAACAAATATTGAAAAACTGATATTGAAAAACCGATATTGAAAAACCGATATTGAAACCGATATTAGAACCGATATTCAAAAACCGATATTGAAAACCAAATATTGAAAAACTGATATTCAAAAACCGATATTCAAAAACCAAATATTGAAAAACTGATATTCAAAAACCGATATTCAAAAACCGATATTAAAACCGATATTAGAACCGATATTCAAAAACCGATATTGGAGAACAAATATTGAAAAACTGATATTGAAAAACCGATATTGAAAAACCGATATTGAAACCGATATTAGAACCGATATTCAAAAACCGATATTGAAAACCAAATATTGAAAAACTGATATTCAAAAACCGATATTCAAAAACCGATATTGAAACCGATATTAGAACCGATATTCAAAAACCGATATTGGAGAACAAATATTGAAAAACTGATATTGAAAAACCGATATTGAATCCGATATTAGAACCGATATTCAAAAACCGATATTGGAGAACAAATATTGAAAAACTGATATTGAAAAACCGATATTGAAAAACCGATATTAGAACCGATATTGAAAAACAAATATTGAAAAACTGATATCGAAAAACTGATATTGAAAAACCGATATTGAATCCGATATTAGAACCGATATTCAAAAACCGATATTGGAGAACAAATATTGAAAAACTGATATTGAAAAACCGATATTGAAAAACCGATATTGAAACCGATATTAGAACCGATATTCAAAAACCGATATTGAAAACCAAATATTGAAAAACTGATATTCAAAAACCGATATTCAAAAACCGATATTGAAACCGATATTAGAACCGATATTCAAAAACCGATATTGGAGAACAAATATTGAAAAACTGATATTGAAAAACCGATATTGAATCCGATATTAGAACCGATATTCAAAAACCGATATTGGAGAACAAATATTGAAAAACTGATATTGAAAAACCGATATTGAAAAACCGATATTGAAAAACCGATATTGAAAAACCGATATTGAATCCGATATTAGAACCGATATTGAAATCCAAATATTGAAAAACTGATATCGAAAAACTGATATTGAAAAACCGATATTGAATCCGATATTGAATCCGATATTAGAACCGATATTCAAAAACCGATATTGGAGAACAAATATTGGAAAACCGATATTGAAAAACCGATATTGAAACCGATATTGAAACCGATATTGAAAAACCGATATTGAAAAACAAATATTGAAAAACCGATATTGAAAAACCGATATTAGAACCGATATTCAAATACCGATATTGAAAACCAAATATTGAAAAACTGATATTGAAAAACCGATATTGAATCCGATATTAGAACCGATATTAGAACCGATATTCAAAAACCGATATTGGAGAACAAATATTGGAAAACCGATATTGCAACCGATATTGAAAAACCGATATTGAAAAACAAATATTGAAAAACCGATATTGAATCCGATATTAGAACCGATATTCAAAAACCGATATTGGAGAACAAATATTGAAAAACTGATATTGAAAAACCGATATTCAAAAACCGATATTGAAACACCTATATCGAAAAACTTATATTGCAAAACCGATATTGAAAAACAAATATTGAAAAACTGATATCGAAAAACTGATATTGAAAAACCGATATTGAATCCGATATTAGAACCGATATTCAAAAACCGATATTGGAGAACAAATATTGAAAAACTGATATTGAAAAACTGATATTGAAAAACCGATATTGAAAAACCGATATTGAAAAACCTATATCGAAAAACTGATATTGCAAAACCGATATTGAATCCGATATTAGAACCGATATTCAAAAACCGATATTGGAGAACAAATATTGAAAAACTGATATTGAAAAACCGATATTGAAAAACCGATATTGAAACCGATATTAGAACCGATATTCAAAAACCGATATTGAAAAACAAATATTGAAAAACTGATATCGAAAAACTGATATTGAAAAACCGATATTGAATCCGATATTGAATCCGATATTAGAACCGATATTCAAAAACCGATATTGGAGAACAAATATTGGAAAACCGATATTGAAAAACCGATATTGAAACCGATATTGAAAAACCGATATTGAAAAACAAATATTGAAAAACCGATATTGAAAAACCGATATTGAAAAACCGATATTGAAAAACCGATATTGAAAAACCGATATTGAAAAACCGATATTGAATCCGATATTAGAACCGATATTCAAAAACCGATATTGGAGAACAAATATTGAAAAACTGATATTGAAAAACCGATATTGAAAAACCGATATTGAAAACCCTATATCGAAAAACTTATATTGCAAAACCGATATTGAATCCGATATTAGAACCGATATTGAAAAACCGATATAGAAAAACAAATAATGAAAAACTGATATTGAAAAACCGATATTGAATCCGATATTAGAACCGATATTCAAAAACCGATATTGGAGAACAAATATTGAAAAACTGATATTGAAAAACTGATATTGAAAAACCGATATTGAAAAACCGATATTGAAAAACCTATATCGAAAAACTGATATTGCAAAACCGATATTAAATCCGATATTAGAACCGATATTGAAAAACAAATATTGAAAAACTGATATCGAAAAACTGATATTGAAAAACCGATATTGAATCCGATATTAGAACCGATATTCAAAAACCGATATTGGAGAACAAATATTGAAAAACTGATATTGAAAAACCGATATTGAAAAACCGATATTGAAACCGATATTAGAACCGATATTCAAAAACCGATATTGAAAACCAAATATTGAAAAACTGATATTCAAAAACCGATATTGAAAAACCGATATCGAAACCGATATTAGAACCGATATTCAAAAACCGATATTGGAGAACAAATATTGAAAAACTGATATTGAAAAACCGATATTGAATCCGATATTAGAACCGATATTCAAAAACCGATATTGGAGAACAAATATTGAAAAACTGATATTGAAAAACCGATATTCAAAAACCGATATTGAAAAACCGATATTGAATCCGATATTAGAACCGATATTCAAAAACCGATATTGAAAAACAAATATTGAAAAACTGATATTGAAAAACCGATATTGAAACCGATATTAGAACCGATATTGAAAAACCTATATCGAAAAACTTATATTGCAAAACCGATATTGAATCCGATATTAGAACCGATATTGAAAAACCGATATTGAAAAACTGATATTGTAAAACCGATATTGAATAACCGATATTGAAAAACAAATATTGAAAAACTGATATTGAAAAAACGATATTGAAAAACAAATATTGAAAAACTTATATTCAAAAACCGATATTGAAACCGATATTAGAACCGATATTCAATAACCGATATTGAAAACCAAATATTGAAAAACTGATATTGAAAAACCGATATTGAAAAACCGATATTGAAACCGATATTAGAACCGATATTGAAAAACAAATATTGAAAAACTGATATCGAAAAACTTATATTGAAAAACCGATATTGAATCCGATATTAGAACAAATATTGAAAAACTGATATTGAAAAACCGATATTGGAAAACCGATATTGAAAAACCTATATCGAAAAACTTATATTGCAAAACCGATATTGAATCCGATATTAGAACCGATATTGAAAAACCGATATTGAAAAACAAATATTGAAAAACTGATATCGAAAAACCGATATTGAAAAACCGATATTGAAAAACCTATATCGAAAAACTTATATTGCAAAACCGATATTGAATCCGATATTAGAACCGATATTGAAAAACCGATATAGAAAAACAAATAATGAAAAACTGATATTGAAAAACCGATATTGAATCCGATATTAGAACCGATATTAGAACCGATATTCAAAAACCGATATTGAAATCCAAATATTGAAAAACTGTTATCGAAAAACTGATATTGAAAAACCGATATTGAATCCGATATTGAATCCGATATTAGAACCGATATTCAAAAACCGATATTGGAGAACAAATATTGAAAAACCGATATTGAAAAACCTATATCGAAAAACTGATATTGCAAAACCGATATTAAATCCGATATTAGAACCGATATTGAAAAACAAATATTGAAAAACTGATATTGAAAAACCGATATTGAAAAACCTATATCGAAAAACTGATATTGCAAAACCGATATTAAATCCGATATTAGAACCGATATTAGAACCGATATTCAAAAACCGATATTGGAGAACAAATATTGGAAAACCGATATTGAAAAACCGATATTGAAACCGATATTGAAAAACCGATATTGAAAAACAAATATTGAAAAACCGATATTGAAAAACCGATATTGAAAAACCGATATTGAAAAACCGATATTGAAAAACCGATATTGAATCCGATATTAGAACCGATATTCAAAAACCGATATTGGAGAACAAATATAGAAAAACTGATATTGAAAAACCGATATTGAAAAACCGATATTGAAAAACCTATATCGAAAAACTTATATTGCAAAACCGATATTGAATCCGATATTAGAACCGATATTGAAAAACCGATATAGAAAAACAAATAATGAAAAACTGATATTGAAAAACCGATATTGAATCCGATATTAGAACCGATATTCAAAAACCGATATTGAAAAACAAATATTGAAAAACTGATATTGAAAAACCGATATTGAAAAACCGATATTGAAACCGATATTAGAACCGATATTCAAAAACCGATATTGAAATCCAAATATTGAAAAACTGTTATCGAAAAACTGATATTGAAAAACCGATATTGAATCCGATATTGAATCCGATATTAGAACCGATATTCAAAAACCGATATTGGAGAACAAATATTGGAAAACCGATATTGAAAAACCGATATTGAAACCGATATTGAAACCGATATTGAAAAACCGATATTGAAAAACCGATATTGAAACCGATATTGAAAAACCGATATTGAAAAACCGATATTGAAAAACAAATATTGAAAAACCGATATTGAAAAACCGATATTAGAACCGATATTCAAAAACCGATATTGGAGAACAAATATTGAAAAACTGATATTGAAAAACCGATATTGAAAAACCGATATTGAAACCGATATTAGAACCGATATTCAAAAACCGATATTGAAAACCAAATATTGAAAAACTGATATTCAAAAACCGATATTCAAAAACCGATATTGAAACCGATATTAGAACCGATATTCAAAAACCGATATTGGAGAACAAATATTGAAAAACTGATATTGAAAAACCGATATTGAAAAACCGATATTGAAACCGATATTAGAACCGATATTCAAAAACCGATATTGAAAACCAAATATTGAAAAACTGATATTCAAAAACCGATATTCAAAAACCGATATTGAAACCGATATTAGAACCGATATTCAAAAACCGATATTGGAGAACAAATATTGAAAAACTGATATTGAAAAACCGATATTGAAAAACCGATATTGAAACCGATATTAGAACCGATATTCAAAAACCGATATTGAAAACCAAATATTGAAAAACTGATATTCAAAAACCGATATTCAAAAACCGATATTGAAACCGATATTAGAACCGATATTCAAAAACCGATATTGGAGAACAAATATTGAAAAACTGATATTGAAAAACCGATATTGAATCCGATATTAGAACCGATATTCAAAAACCGATATTGGAGAACAAATATTGAAAAACTGATATTGAAAAACCGATATTGAAAAACCGATATTAGAACCGATATTGAAAAACAAATATTGAAAAACTGATATCGAAAAACTGATATTGAAAAACCGATATTGAATCCGATATTAGAACCGATATTCAAAAACCGATATTGGAGAACAAATATTGAAAAACTGATATTGAAAAACCGATATTGAAAAACCGATATTGAAACCGATATTAGAACCGATATTCAAAAACCGATATTGAAAACCAAATATTGAAAAACTGATATTCAAAAACCGATATTCAAAAACCGATATTGAAACCGATATTAGAACCGATATTCAAAAACCGATATTGGAGAACAAATATTGAAAAACTGATATTGAAAAACCGATATTGAATCCGATATTAGAACCGATATTCAAAAACCGATATTGGAGAACAAATATTGAAAAACTGATATTGAAAAACCGATATTGAAAAACCGATATTGAAAAACCGATATTGAAAAACCGATATTGAATCCGATATTAGAACCGATATTGAAATCCAAATATTGAAAAACTGATATCGAAAAACTGATATTGAAAAACCGATATTGAATCCGATATTGAATCCGATATTAGAACCGATATTCAAAAACCGATATTGGAGAACAAATATTGAAAAACTGATATTGAAAAACCGATATTGAATCCGATATTAGAACCGATATTCAAAAACCGATATTGGAGAACAAATATTGAAAAACTGATATTGAAAAACCGATATTGAAAAACCGATATTGAAAAACCGATATTGAAAAACCGATATTGAATCCGATATTAGAACCGATATTGAAATCCAAATATTGAAAAACTGATATCGAAAAACTGATATTGAAAAACCGATATTGAATCCGATATTGAATCCGATATTAGAACCGATATTCAAAAACCGATATTGGAGAACAAATATTGGAAAACCGATATTGAAAAACCGATATTGAAACCGATATTGAAACCGATATTGAAAAACCGATATTGAAAAACAAATATTGAAAAACCGATATTGAAAAACCGATATTAGAACCGATATTCAAATACCGATATTGAAAACCAAATATTGAAAAACTGATATTGAAAAACCGATATTGAATCCGATATTAGAACCGATATTAGAACCGATATTCAAAAACCGATATTGGAGAACAAATATTGGAAAACCGATATTGCAACCGATATTGAAAAACCGATATTGAAAAACAAATATTGAAAAACCGATATTGAATCCGATATTAGAACCGATATTCAAAAACCGATATTGGAGAACAAATATTGAAAAACTGATATTGAAAAACCGATATTCAAAAACCGATATTGAAACACCTATATCGAAAAACTTATATTGCAAAACCGATATTGAAAAACAAATATTGAAAAACTGATATCGAAAAACTGATATTGAAAAACCGATATTGAATCCGATATTAGAACCGATATTCAAAAACCGATATTGGAGAACAAATATTGAAAAACTGATATTGAAAAACTGATATTGAAAAACCGATATTGAAAAACCGATATTGAAAAACCTATATCGAAAAACTGATATTGCAAAACCGATATTGAATCCGATATTAGAACCGATATTCAAAAACCGATATTGGAGAACAAATATTGAAAAACTGATATTGAAAAACCGATATTGAAAAACCGATATTGAAACCGATATTAGAACCGATATTCAAAAACCGATATTGAAAAACAAATATTGAAAAACTGATATCGAAAAACTGATATTGAAAAACCGATATTGAATCCGATATTGAATCCGATATTAGAACCGATATTCAAAAACCGATATTGGAGAACAAATATTGGAAAACCGATATTGAAAAACCGATATTGAAACCGATATTGAAAAACCGATATTGAAAAACAAATATTGAAAAACCGATATTGAAAAACCGATATTGAAAAACCGATATTGAAAAACCGATATTGAAAAACCGATATTGAAAAACCGATATTGAATCCGATATTAGAACCGATATTCAAAAACCGATATTGGAGAACAAATATTGAAAAACTGATATTGAAAAACCGATATTGAAAAACCGATATTGAAAACCCTATATCGAAAAACTTATATTGCAAAACCGATATTGAATCCGATATTAGAACCGATATTGAAAAACCGATATAGAAAAACAAATAATGAAAAACTGATATTGAAAAACCGATATTGAATCCGATATTAGAACCGATATTCAAAAACCGATATTGGAGAACAAATATTGAAAAACTGATATTGAAAAACTGATATTGAAAAACCGATATTGAAAAACCGATATTGAAAAACCTATATCGAAAAACCGATATTGAAACCGATATTAGAACCGATATTCAAAAACCGATATTGAAAACCAAATATTGAAAAACTGATATTCAAAAACCGATATTCAAAAACCGATATTGAAACCGATATTAGAACCGATATTCAAAAACCGATATTGGAGAACAAATATTGAAAAACTGATATTGAAAAACCGATATTGAATCCGATATTAGAACCGATATTCAAAAACCGATATTGGAGAACAAATATTGAAAAACTGATATTGAAAACCCGATATTGAAAAACCGATATTGAAACCGATATTAGAACCGATATTCAAAAACCGATATTGAAAACCAAATATTGAAAAACTGATATTCAAAAACCGATATTGAAAAACCGATATCGAAACCGATATTAGAACCGATATTCAAAAACCGATATTGGAGAACAAATATTGAAAAACTGATATTGAAAAACCGATATTGAATCCGATATTAGAACCGATATTCAAAAACCGATATTGGAGAACAAATATTGAAAAACTGATATTGAAAAACCGATATTGAAAAACCGATATTGAAAAACCGATATTGAATCCGATATTAGAACCGATATTCAAAAACCGATATTGAAAAACAAATATTGAAAAACTGATATTGAAAAACCGATATTGAAACCGATATTAGAACCGATATTGAAAAACCTATATCGAAAAACTTATATTGCAAAACCGATATTGAATCCGATATTAGAACCGATATTGAAAAACCGATATTGAAAAACTGATATTGTAAAACCGATATTGAATAACCGATATTGAAAAACAAATATTGAAAAACTGATATTGAAAAAACGATATTGAAAAACAAATATTGAAAAACTTATATTCAAAAACCGATATTGAAACCGATATTAGAACCGATATTCAATAACCGATATTGAAAACCAAATATTGAAAAACTGATATTGAAAAACCGATATTGAAAAACCGATATTGAAACCGATATTAGAACCGATATTGAAAAACAAATATTGAAAAACTGATATCGAAAAACTTATATTGAAAAACCGATATTGAATCCGATATTAGAACAAATATTGAAAAACTGATATTGAAAAACCGATATTGGAAAACCGATATTGAAAAACCTATATCGAAAAACTTATATTGCTAAACCGATATTGAATCCGATATTAGAACCGATATTGAAAAACCGATATTGAAAAACAAATATTGAAAAACTGATATCGAAAAACCGATATTGAAAAACCGATATTGAAAAACCTATATCGAAAAACTTATATTGCAAAACCGATATTGAATCCGATATTAGAACCGATATTGAAAAACCGATATAGAAAAACAAATAATGAAAAACTGATATTGAAAAACCGATATTGAATCCGATATTAGAACCGATATTAGAACCGATATTCAAAAACCGATATTGAAATCCAAATATTGAAAAACTGTTATCGAAAAACTGATATTGAAAAACCGATATTGAATCCGATATTGAATCCGATATTAGAACCGATATTCAAAAACCGATATTGGAGAACAAATATTGAAAAACCGATATTGAAAAACCTATATCGAAAAACTGATATTGCAAAACCGATATTAAATCCGATATTAGAACCGATATTGAAAAACAAATATTGAAAAACTGATATTGAAAAACCGATATTGAAAAACCTATATCGAAAAACTGATATTGCAAAACCGATATTAAATCCGATATTAGAACCGATATTAGAACCGATATTCAAAAACCGATATTGGAGAACAAATATTGGAAAACCGATATTGAAAAACCGATATTGAAACCGATATTGAAAAACCGATATTGAAAAACAAATATTGAAAAACCGATATTGAAAAACCGATATTGAAAAACCGATATTGAAAAACCGATATTGAAAAACCGATATTGAATCCGATATTAGAACCGATATTCAAAAACCGATATTGGAGAACAAATATAGAAAAACTGATATTGAAAAACCGATATTGAAAAACCGATATTGAAAAACCTATATCGAAAAACTTATATTGCAAAACCGATATTGAATCCGATATTAGAACCGATATTGAAAAACCGATATAGAAAAACAAATAATGAAAAACTGATATTGAAAAACCGATATTGAATCCGATATTAGAACCGATATTCAAAAACCGATATTGAAAAACAAATATTGAAAAACTGATATTGAAAAACCGATATTGAAAAACCGATATTGAAACCGATATTAGAACCGATATTCAAAAACCGATATTGAAATCCAAATATTGAAAAACTGTTATCGAAAAACTGATATTGAAAAACCGATATTGAATCCGATATTGAATCCGATATTAGAACCGATATTCAAAAACCGATATTGGAGAACAAATATTGGAAAACCGATATTGAAAAACCGATATTGAAACCGATATTGAAACCGATATTGAAAAACCGATATTGAAAAACCGATATTGAAACCGATATTGAAAAACCGATATTGAAAAACCGATATTGAAAAACAAATATTGAAAAACCGATATTGAAAAACCGATATTAGAACCGATATTCAAAAACCGATATTGGAGAACAAATATTGAAAAACTGATATTGAAAAACCGATATTGAAAAACCGATATTGAAACCGATATTAGAACCGATATTCAAAAACCGATATTGAAAACCAAATATTGAAAAACTGATATTCAAAAACCGATATTCAAAAACCGATATTGAAACCGATATTAGAACCGATATTCAAAAACCGATATTGGAGAACAAATATTGAAAAACTGATATTGAAAAACCGATATTGAAAAACCGATATTGAAACCGATATTAGAACCGATATTCAAAAACCGATATTGAAAACCAAATATTGAAAAACTGATATTCAAAAACCGATATTCAAAAACCGATATTGAAACCGATATTAGAACCGATATTCAAAAACCGATATTGGAGAACAAATATTGAAAAACTGATATTGAAAAACCGATATTGAAAAACCGATATTGAAACCGATATTAGAACCGATATTCAAAAACCGATATTGAAAACCAAATATTGAAAAACTGATATTCAAAAACCGATATTCAAAAACCGATATTGAAACCGATATTAGAACCGATATTCAAAAACCGATATTGGAGAACAAATATTGAAAAACTGATATTGAAAAACCGATATTGAATCCGATATTAGAACCGATATTCAAAAACCGATATTGGAGAACAAATATTGAAAAACTGATATTGAAAAACCGATATTGAAAAACCGATATTAGAACCGATATTGAAAAACAAATATTGAAAAACTGATATCGAAAAACTGATATTGAAAAACCGATATTGAATCCGATATTAGAACCGATATTCAAAAACCGATATTGGAGAACAAATATTGAAAAACTGATATTGAAAAACCGATATTGAAAAACCGATATTGAAACCGATATTAGAACCGATATTCAAAAACCGATATTGAAAACCAAATATTGAAAAACTGATATTCAAAAACCGATATTCAAAAACCGATATTGAAACCGATATTAGAACCGATATTCAAAAACCGATATTGGAGAACAAATATTGAAAAACTGATATTGAAAAACCGATATTGAATCCGATATTAGAACCGATATTCAAAAACCGATATTGGAGAACAAATATTGAAAAACTGATATTGAAAAACCGATATTGAAAAACCGATATTGAAAAACCGATATTGAAAAACCGATATTGAATCCGATATTAGAACCGATATTGAAATCCAAATATTGAAAAACTGATATCGAAAAACTGATATTGAAAAACCGATATTGAATCCGATATTGAATCCGATATTAGAACCGATATTCAAAAACCGATATTGGAGAACAAATATTGGAAAACCGATATTGAAAAACCGATATTGAAACCGATATTGAAACCGATATTGAAAAACCGATATTGAAAAACAAATATTGAAAAACCGATATTGAAAAACCGATATTAGAACCGATATTCAAATACCGATATTGAAAACCAAATATTGAAAAACTGATATTGAAAAACCGATATTGAATCCGATATTAGAACCGATATTAGAACCGATATTCAAAAACCGATATTGGAGAACAAATATTGGAAAACCGATATTGCAACCGATATTGAAAAACCGATATTGAAAAACAAATATTGAAAAACCGATATTGAAAAACCGATATTGAATCCGATATTAGAACCGATATTCAAAAACCGATATTGGAGAACAAATATTGAAAAACTGATATTGAAAAACCGATATTCAAAAACCGATATTGAAACACCTATATCGAAAAACCGATATTAAATCCGATATTAGAACCGATATTGAAAAACAAATATTGAAAAACTGATATTGAAAAACCGATATTGAAAAACCTATATCGAAAAACTGATATTGCAAAACCGATATTAAATCCGATATTAGAACCGATATTAGAACCGATATTCAAAAACCGATATTGGAGAACAAATATTGGAAAACCGATATTGAAAAACCGATATTGAAACCGATATTGAAAAACCGATATTGAAAAACAAATATTGAAAAACCGATATTGAAAAACCGATATTGAAAAACCGATATTGAAAAACCGATATTGAAAAACCGATATTGAATCCGATATTAGAACCGATATTCAAAAACCGATATTGGAGAACAAATATAGAAAAACTGATATTGAAAAACCGATATTGAAAAACCGATATTGAAAAACCTATATCGAAAAACTTATATTGCAAAACCGATATTGAATCCGATATTAGAACCGATATTGAAAAACCGATATAGAAAAACAAATAATGAAAAACTGATATTGAAAAACCGATATTGAATCCGATATTAGAACCGATATTCAAAAACCGATATTGAAAAACAAATATTGAAAAACTGATATTGAAAAACCGATATTGAAAAACCGATATTGAAACCGATATTAGAACCGATATTCAAAAACCGATATTGAAATCCAAATATTGAAAAACTGTTATCGAAAAACTGATATTGAAAAACCGATATTGAATCCGATATTGAATCCGATATTAGAACCGATATTCAAAAACCGATATTGGAGAACAAATATTGGAAAACCGATATTGAAAAACCGATATTGAAACCGATATTGAAACCGATATTGAAAAACCGATATTGAAAAACCGATATTGAAACCGATATTGAAAAACCGATATTGAAAAACCGATATTGAAAAACAAATATTGAAAAACCGATATTGAAAAACCGATATTAGAACCGATATTCAAAAACCGATATTGGAGAACAAATATTGAAAAACTGATATTGAAAAACCGATATTGAAAAACCGATATTGAAACCGATATTAGAACCGATATTCAAAAACCGATATTGAAAACCAAATATTGAAAAACTGATATTCAAAAACCGATATTCAAAAACCGATATTGAAACCGATATTAGAACCGATATTCAAAAACCGATATTGGAGAACAAATATTGAAAAACTGATATTGAAAAACCGATATTGAAAAACCGATATTGAAACCGATATTAGAACCGATATTCAAAAACCGATATTGAAAACCAAATATTGAAAAACTGATATTCAAAAACCGATATTCAAAAACCGATATTGAAACCGATATTAGAACCGATATTCAAAAACCGATATTGGAGAACAAATATTGAAAAACTGATATTGAAAAACCGATATTGAAAAACCGATATTGAAACCGATATTAGAACCGATATTCAAAAACCGATATTGAAAACCAAATATTGAAAAACTGATATTCAAAAACCGATATTCAAAAACCGATATTGAAACCGATATTAGAACCGATATTCAAAAACCGATATTGGAGAACAAATATTGAAAAACTGATATTGAAAAACCGATATTGAATCCGATATTAGAACCGATATTCAAAAACCGATATTGGAGAACAAATATTGAAAAACTGATATTGAAAAACCGATATTGAAAAACCGATATTAGAACCGATATTGAAAAACAAATATTGAAAAACTGATATCGAAAAACTGATATTGAAAAACCGATATTGAATCCGATATTAGAACCGATATTCAAAAACCGATATTGGAGAACAAATATTGAAAAACTGATATTGAAAAACCGATATTGAAAAACCGATATTGAAACCGATATTAGAACCGATATTCAAAAACCGATATTGAAAACCAAATATTGAAAAACTGATATTCAAAAACCGATATTCAAAAACCGATATTGAAACCGATATTAGAACCGATATTCAAAAACCGATATTGGAGAACAAATATTGAAAAACTGATATTGAAAAACCGATATTGAATCCGATATTAGAACCGATATTCAAAAACCGATATTGGAGAACAAATATTGAAAAACTGATATTGAAAAACCGATATTGAAAAACCGATATTGAAAAACCGATATTGAAAAACCGATATTGAATCCGATATTAGAACCGATATTGAAATCCAAATATTGAAAAACTGATATCGAAAAACTGATATTGAAAAACCGATATTGAATCCGATATTGAATCCGATATTAGAACCGATATTCAAAAACCGATATTGGAGAACAAATATTGGAAAACCGATATTGAAAAACCGATATTGAAACCGATATTGAAACCGATATTGAAAAACCGATATTGAAAAACAAATATTGAAAAACCGATATTGAAAAACCGATATTAGAACCGATATTCAAATACCGATATTGAAAACCAAATATTGAAAAACTGATATTGAAAAACCGATATTGAATCCGATATTAGAACCGATATTAGAACCGATATTCAAAAACCGATATTGGAGAACAAATATTGGAAAACCGATATTGCAACCGATATTGAAAAACCGATATTGAAAAACAAATATTGAAAAACCGATATTGAAAAACCGATATTGAATCCGATATTAGAACCGATATTCAAAAACCGATATTGGAGAACAAATATTGAAAAACTGATATTGAAAAACCGATATTCAAAAACCGATATTGAAACACCTATATCGAAAAACTTATATTGCAAAACCGATATTGAAAAACAAATATTGAAAAACTGATATCGAAAAACTGATATTGAAAAACCGATATTGAATCCGATATTAGAACCGATATTCAAAAACCGATATTGGAGAACAAATATTGAAAAACTGATATTGAAAAACTGATATTGAAAAACCGATATTGAAAAACCGATATTGAAAAACCTATATCGAAAAACTGATATTGCAAAACCGATATTGAATCCGATATTAGAACCGATATTCAAAAACCGATATTGGAGAACAAATATTGAAAAACTGATATTGAAAAACCGATATTGAAAAACCGATATTGAAACCGATATTAGAACCGATATTCAAAAACCGATATTGAAAAACAAATATTGAAAAACTGATATCGAAAAACTGATATTGAAAAACCGATATTGAATCCGATATTGAATCCGATATTAGAACCGATATTCAAAAACCGATATTGGAGAACAAATATTGGAAAACCGATATTGAAAAACCGATATTGAAACCGATATTGAAACCGATATTGAAAAACCGATATTGAAAAACCGATATTGAAACCGATATTGAAAAACCGATATTGAAAAACCGATATTGAAAAACAAATATTGAAAAACCGATATTGAAAAACCGATATTAGAACCGATATTCAAAAACCGATATTGGAGAACAAATATTGAAAAACTGATATTGAAAAACCGATATTGAAAAACCGATATTGAAACCGATATTAGAACCGATATTCAAAAACCGATATTGAAAACCAAATATTGAAAAACTGATATTCAAAAACCGATATTCAAAAACCGATATTGAAACCGATATTAGAACCGATATTCAAAAACCGATATTGGAGAACAAATATTGAAAAACTGATATTGAAAAACCGATATTGAAAAACCGATATTGAAACCGATATTAGAACCGATATTCAAAAACCGATATTGAAAACCAAATATTGAAAAACTGATATTCAAAAACCGATATTCAAAAACCGATATTGAAACCGATATTAGAACCGATATTCAAAAACCGATATTGGAGAACAAATATTGAAAAACTGATATTGAAAAACCGATATTGAAAAACCGATATTGAAACCGATATTAGAACCGATATTCAAAAACCGATATTGAAAACCAAATATTGAAAAACTGATATTCAAAAACCGATATTCAAAAACCGATATTGAAACCGATATTAGAACCGATATTCAAAAACCGATATTGGAGAACAAATATTGAAAAACTGATATTGAAAAACCGATATTGAATCCGATATTAGAACCGATATTCAAAAACCGATATTGGAGAACAAATATTGAAAAACTGATATTGAAAAACCGATATTGAAAAACCGATATTAGAACCGATATTGAAAAACAAATATTGAAAAACTGATATCGAAAAACTGATATTGAAAAACCGATATTGAATCCGATATTAGAACCGATATTCAAAAACCGATATTGGAGAACAAATATTGAAAAACTGATATTGAAAAACCGATATTGAAAAACCGATATTGAAACCGATATTAGAACCGATATTCAAAAACCGATATTGAAAACCAAATATTGAAAAACTGATATTCAAAAACCGATATTCAAAAACCGATATTGAAACCGATATTAGAACCGATATTCAAAAACCGATATTGGAGAACAAATATTGAAAAACTGATATTGAAAAACCGATATTGAATCCGATATTAGAACCGATATTCAAAAACCGATATTGGAGAACAAATATTGAAAAACTGATATTGAAAAACCGATATTGAAAAACCGATATTGAAAAACCGATATTGAAAAACCGATATTGAATCCGATATTAGAACCGATATTGAAATCCAAATATTGAAAAACTGATATCGAAAAACTGATATTGAAAAACCGATATTGAATCCGATATTGAATCCGATATTAGAACCGATATTCAAAAACCGATATTGGAGAACAAATATTGGAAAACCGATATTGAAAAACCGATATTGAAACCGATATTGAAACCGATATTGAAAAACCGATATTGAAAAACAAATATTGAAAAACCGATATTGAAAAACCGATATTAGAACCGATATTCAAATACCGATATTGAAAACCAAATATTGAAAAACTGATATTGAAAAACCGATATTGAATCCGATATTAGAACCGATATTAGAACCGATATTCAAAAACCGATATTGGAGAACAAATATTGGAAAACCGATATTGCAACCGATATTGAAAAACCGATATTGAAAAACAAATATTGAAAAACCGATATTGAAAAACCGATATTGAATCCGATATTAGAACCGATATTCAAAAACCGATATTGGAGAACAAATATTGAAAAACTGATATTGAAAAACCGATATTCAAAAACCGATATTGAAACACCTATATCGAAAAACTTATATTGCAAAACCGATATTGAAAAACAAATATTGAAAAACTGATATCGAAAAACTGATATTGAAAAACCGATATTGAATCCGATATTAGAACCGATATTCAAAAACCGATATTGGAGAACAAATATTGAAAAACTGATATTGAAAAACTGATATTGAAAAACCGATATTGAAAAACCGATATTGAAAAACCTATATCGAAAAACTGATATTGCAAAACCGATATTGAATCCGATATTAGAACCGATATTCAAAAACCGATATTGGAGAACAAATATTGAAAAACTGATATTGAAAAACCGATATTGAAAAACCGATATTGAAACCGATATTAGAACCGATATTCAAAAACCGATATTGAAAAACAAATATTGAAAAACTGATATCGAAAAACTGATATTGAAAAACCGATATTGAATCCGATATTGAATCCGATATTAGAACCGATATTCAAAAACCGATATTGGAGAACAAATATTGGAAAACCGATATTGAAAAACCGATATTGAAACCGATATTGAAAAACCGATATTGAAAAACAAATATTGAAAAACCGATATTGAAAAACCGATATTGAAAAACCGATATTGAAAAACCGATATTGAAAAACCGATATTGAATCCGATATTAGAACCGATATTCAAAAACCGATATTGGAGAACAAATATTGAAAAACTGATATTGAAAAACCGATATTGAAAAACCGATATTGAAAACCCTATATCGAAAAACTTATATTGCAAAACCGATATTGAATCCGATATTAGAACCGATATTGAAAAACCGATATAGAAAAACAAATAATGAAAAACTGATATTGAAAAACCGATATTGAATCCGATATTAGAACCGATATTCAAAAACCGATATTGGAGAACAAATATTGAAAAACTGATATTGAAAAACTGATATTGAAAAACCGATATTGAAAAACCGATATTGAAAAACCTATATCGAAAAACTGATATTGCAAAACCGATATTAAATCCGATATTAGAACCGATATTGAAAAACAAATATTGAAAAACTGATATCGAAAAACTGATATTGAAAAACCGATATTGAATCCGATATTAGAACCGATATTCAAAAACCGATATTGGAGAACAAATATTGAAAAACTGATATTGAAAAACCGATATTGAAAAACCGATATTGAAACCGATATTAGAACCGATATTCAAAAACCGATATTGAAAACCAAATATTGAAAAACTGATATTCAAAAACCGATATTGAAAAACCGATATTGAAACCGATATTAGAACCGATATTCAAAAACCGATATTGGAGAACAAATATTGAAAAACTGATATTGAAAAACCGATATTGAATCCGATATTAGAACCGATATTCAAAAACCGATATTGGAGAACAAATATTGAAAAACTGATATTGAAAAACCGATATTGAAAAACCGATATTGAAAAACCGATATTGAATCCGATATTAGAACCGATATTCAAAAACCGATATTGAAAAACAAATATTGAAAAACTGATATTGAAAAACCGATATTGAAACCGATATTAGAACCGATATTCAAAAACCGATATTGAAAAACAAATATTGAAAAACTGATATTGAAAAACCGATATTGAAAAACCGATATTGAATCCGATATTGAATCCGATATTAGAACCGATATTCAAAAACCGATATTGGAGAACAAATATTGGAAAACCGATATTGAAAAACCGATATTGAAACCGATATTGAAACCGATATTCAAAAACCGATATTGAAAACCAAATATTGAAAAACTGATATTCAAAAACCGATATTGAAAAACCGATATTGAAACCGATATTAGAACCGATATTCAAAAACCGATATTGGAGAACAAATATTGAAAAACTGATATTGAAAAACCGATATTGAATCCGATATTAGAACCGATATTCAAAAACCGATATTGGAGAACAAATATTGAAAAACTGATATTGAAAAACCGATATTGAAAAACCGATATTGAAAAACCGATATTGAATCCGATATTAGAACCGATATTCAAAAACCGATATTGAAAAACAAATATTGAAAAACTGATATTGAAAAACCGATATTGAAACCGATATTAGAACCGATATTCAAAAACCGATATTGAAAAACAAATATTGAAAAACTGATATTGAAAAACCGATATTGAAAAACCGATATTGAAACCGATATTAGAACCGATATTCAAAAACCGATATTGAAATCCAAATATTGAAAAACTGTTATCGAAAAACTGATATTGAAAAACCGATATTGAATCCGATATTGAATCCGATATTAGAACCGATATTCAAAAACCGATATTGGAGAACAAATATTGGAAAACCGATATTGAAAAACCGATATTGAAACCGATATTGAAACCGATATTGAAAAACCGATATTGAAAAACCGATATTGAAACCGATATTGAAAAACCGATATTGAAAAACCGATATTGAAAAACAAATATTGAAAAACCGATATTGAAAAACCGATATTAGAACCGATATTCAAAAACCGATATTGAAAACCAAATATTGAAAAACTGATATTGAAAAACCGATATTGAATCCGATATTAGAACCGATATTAGAACCGATATTCAAAAACCGATATTGGAGAACAAATATTGGAAAACCGATATTGCAACCGATATTGAAAAACCGATATTGAAACCGATATTGAAAAACCGATATTGAAAAACCGATATTGAAAAACAAATATTGAAAAACCGATATTGAAAAACCGATATTGAATCCGATATTCAAAAACCGATATTGGAGAACAAATATTGAAAAACTGATATTCAAAAACCGATATTGAAACCGATATTAGAACCGATATTCAATAACCGATATTGAAAACCAAATATTGAAAAACTGATATTGAAAAACCGATATTGAAAAACGGATATTGAAACCGATATTAGAACCGATATTGAAAAACCGATATTGAAAAACCTATATCGAAAAACTTATATTGCAAAACCGATATTGAATCCGATATTAGAACGGATATTGAAAACCCGATATTGAAAAACAAATATTGAAAAACTGATATTGAAAAAACGATATTGAAAAACAAATATTGAAAAACTTATATTCAAAAACCGATATTGAAACCGATATTAGAACCGATATTCAATAACCGATATTGAAAACCAAATATTGAAAAACTGATATTGAAAAAACGATATTGAAAAACAAATATTCAAAAACTTATATTCAAAAACCGATATTGAAACCGATATTAGAACCGATATTCAATAACCGATATTGAAAACCAAATATTGAAAAACTGATATTGAAAAACCGATATTGAAAAACCGATATTGAAACCGATATTAGAACCGATATTGAAAAACCGATATTAGAACCGATATTGAAAAACCGATATTGAAAAACAAATATTGAAAAACTGATATCGAAAAACTTATATTGAAAAACCGATATTGAATCCGATATTAGAACAAATATTGAAAAACTGATATCGAAAAACCGATATTGAAAAACCGATATTGAAACCGATATTAGAACCGATATTCAAAAACCTATATTGAAAAACAAATATTGAAAAACTGATATTGAAAAACCGATATTGAAAAACCGATATTGAAACCGATATTAGAACCGATATTCAAAAACCAATATTGAAATCCAAATATTGAAAAACTGATATTGAAAAACCGATATTGAAAAACCGATATTGAAACCGATATTAGAACCGATATTGAAAAACCGATATTGAAAAACAAATATTGAAAAACTGATATCGAAAAACTTATATTGAAAAACCGATATTGAATCCGATATTAGAACAAATATTGAAAAACTGATATTGAAAAACCGATATTGAAAAACCGATATTGAAACCGATATTAGAACCGATATTCAAAAACCGATATTGAAAAACAAATATTGAAAAACTGATATTGAAAAACCGATATTGAAAAACCGATATTGAAACCGATATTAGAACCGATATTCAAAAACCAATATTGAAATCCAAATATTGAAAAACTGATATCGAAAAACTTATATTGCAAAACCGATATTGAATCCGATATTAGAACCGATATTGAAAAACCGATATTGAAAAACAAATATTGAAAAACTGATATCGAAAATCTGATACTGAAAAACCGATATTGAATCCGATATTAGAACCGATATTGAAAAACCGATATTGAAAAACAAATAATGAAAAACTGATATTGAAAAACCGATATTGAAAAACCGATATTGAAAAACCTATATCGAGAAACTGATATTGCAAAACCGATAATAAATCCGATATTAGAACCGATATTGAAAAACAAATATTGAAAAACTGATATCGAAAAACAGATATTGAAAAACCGATATTGAATCCGATATTAGAACCGATATTCAAAAACCGATATTGGAGAACAAATATTGAAAAACTGATATTGAAAAACCGATATTGAAAAACCGATATTGAAACCGATATTAGAACCGATATTCATAAACCGATATTGAAACCGATATTAGAACCGATATTCAAAAACCGATATTGGAGAACAAATATTGAAAAACTGATATCGAAAAACTGATATTGAAAAACCGATATTGAATCCGATATTGAATCCGATATTAGAACCGATATTCAAAAACCGATATTGGAGAACAAATATTGAAAAACCGATATTGAAAAACCTATATCGAAAAACTGATATTGCAAAACCGATATTAAATCCGATATTAGAACCGATATTGAAAAACAAATATTGAAAAACTGATATTGAAAAACCGATATTGAAAAACCGATATTGAAACCGATATTGAAAAACCGATATTGAAAAACCGATATTGAAACCGATATTGAAAAACCGATATTGAAAAACCGATATTGAAAAACAAATATTGAAAAACCGATATTGAAAAACCGATATTGAAAAACCGATATTGAAAAACCGATATTGAAAAACCGATATTGAATCCGATATTAGAACCGATATTCAAAAACCGATATTGGCGAACAAATATTGAAAAACCGATATTGAAAAACCTATATCGAAAAACTGATATTGCAAAACCGATATTAAATCCGATATTAGAACCGATATTGAAAAACAAATATTGAAAAACTGATATTGAAAAACCGATATTGAAAAACCGATATTGAAACCGATATTAGAACCGATATTCAAAAACCGATATTGAAAACCAAATATTGAAAAACTGATATTCAAAAACCGATATTCAAAAACCGATATTGAAACCGATATTAGAACCGATATTCAAAAACCGATATTGGAGAACAAATATTGAAAAACTGATATTGAAAAACCGATATTGAATCCGATATTAGAACCGATATTCAAAAACCGATATTGGAGAACAAATATTGAAAAACTGATATTGAAAAACCGATATTGAAAAACCGATATTGAAAAACCGATATTGAATCCGATATTAGAACCGATATTCAAAAACCGATATTGAAAAACAAATATTGAAAAACTGATATTGAAAAACCGATATTGAAACCGATATTAGAACCCATATTTAAAAACCGATATTGAAAAACAAATATTGAAAAACTGATATTGAAAAACCGATATTGAAAAACCGATATTGAAACCGATATTAGAACCGATATTCAAAAACCGATATTGAAATCCAAATATTGAAAAACTGATATCGAAAAACTGATATTGAAAAACCGATATTGAATCCGATATTGAAACCGATATTAGAACCGATATTCAAAAACCGATATTGGAGAACAAATATTGAAAAACTGATATCGAAAAACTGATATTGAAAAACCGATATTAAATCCGATATTAGAACCGATATTCAAAAACCGATATTGAAAACCAAATATTGAAAAACTGATATTCAAAAACCGATATTCAAAAACCGATATTGAAACCGATATTAGAACCGATATTCAAAAACCGATATTGGAGAACAAATATTGAAAAACTGATATTGAAAAACCGATATTGAATCCGATATTAGAACCGATATTCAAAAACTGATATTGGAGAACAAATATTGAAAAACTGATATTGAAAAACCGATATTGAAAAACCGATATGGAAAAACCGATATTGAATCCGATATTAGAACCGATATTCAAAAACCGATATTGAAAAACAAATATTGAAAAACTGATATTGAAAAACCGATATTGAAACCGATATTAGAACCGATATTTAAAAACCGATATTGAAAAACAAATATTGAAAACTGATATTGAAAAACCGATATTGAAAAACCGATATTGAAACCGATATTAGAACCGATATACAAAAACCGATATTGAAATCCAAATATTGAAATACTGATATCGAAAAACTGATATTGAAAAACCGATATTGAATCCGATATTGAATCCGATATTAGAACAAATATTGAAAAACTGATATTGAAAAACCGATATTGAAAAACCGATATTGAAACCGATATTAGAACCGATATTCAAAAACCGATATTGAAAAACAAATATTGAAAAACTGATATTGAAAAACCGATATTGAAAAACCGATATTGAAACCGATATTAGAACCGATATTCAAAAACCGATATTGAAATCCAAATATTGAAAAACTGATATCGAAAAACTGATATTGAAAAACCGATATTGAATCCGATATTGAAACCGATATTAGAACCGATATTCAAAAACCGATATTGGAGAACAAATATTGAAAAACTGATATTGAAAAACCGATATTGAAAAACCGATATTGAAAAACCGATATTGAATCCGATATTAGAACCGATATTCAAAAACCGATATTGGAGAACAAATATTGAAAAACTGATATTGAAAAACCGATATTGAAAAACCGATATTGAATCCGATATTAGAACCGATATTCAAAAACCGATATTGGAGAACAAATATTGAAAAACTGATATTGAAAAACCGATATTGAAAAACCGATATTGAAAAACCTATATCGAAAAACTTATATTGCAAAACCGATATTGAATCCGATATTAGAACCGATATTGAAAAACCGATATTGAAAACCAAATATTGAAAAACTGATATTGAAAAACCGATATTGAAAAACCGATATTGAAACCGATATTAGAACCGATATTGAAAAACCGATATTGAAAAACAAATATTGAAAAACTGATATCGAAAAACTTATATTGAAAAACCGATATTGAATCCGATATTAGAACAAATATTGAAAAACTGATATTGAAAAACCGATATTGAAAAACCGATATTGAAACCGATATTAGAACCGATATTCAAAAACCGATATTGAAAAACAAATATTGAAAAACTGATATTGAAAAAACGATATTGAAAAACCGATATTGAAACCGATATTAGAACCGATATTCAAAAACCGATATTGAAATCCAAATATTGAAAAACTGATATCGAAAAACTGATATTGAAAAACCGATATTGAATCCGATATTGAATCCGATATTAGAACCGATATTCAAACACCGATATTGGAGAACAAATATTTGAAAACCGATATTGAAAAACCGATATTGAAACCGATATTGAAACCGATATTGAAAAACCGATATTGAAAAACAAATATTGAAAAACCGATATTGAAAAACCGATATTGAAAAACCGATATTAGAACCGATATTCAAAAACCGATATTGGAGAACAAATATTGGAAAACCGATATTAAATCCGATATTGAAAAACAAATATTGAAAAACTGATATCGAAAAACTGATATTGAAAAACCGATATTGAATCCGATATTGAATCCGATATTAGAACCGATATTCAAAAACCGATATTGGAGAACAAATATTGGAAAACCGATATTGAAAAACCGATATTGAAACCGATATTGAAACCGATATTGAAAAACCGATATTGAAAAACAAATATTGAAAAACCGATATTGAAAAACCGATATTGAAAAACCGATATTAGAACCGATATTCAAAAACCGATATTGGAGAACAAATATTGGAAAACCGATATTGAATCCGATATTGAAAAACAAATATTGAAAAACTGATATCGAAAAACTGATATTGAAAAACCGATATTGAATCCGATATTGAATCCGATATTAGAACCGATATTCAAAAACCGATATTGGAGAACAAATATTGGAAAACCGATATTGAAAAACCGATATTGAAACCGATATTGAAAAACCGATATTGAAAAACAAATATTGAAAAACCGATATTGAAAAACCGATATTGAAAAACCGATATTGAATCCGATATTAGAACCGATATTCAAAAACCGATATTGGAGAACAAATATTGAAAAACTGATATTGAAAAACCGATATTGAATCCGATATTAGAACCGATATTCAAAAACCGATATTGGAGAACAAATATTGAAAAACTGATATTGAAAAACCGATATTGAAAAACCGATATTGAAAAACCGATATTGAATCCGATATTAGAACCGATATTCAAAAACCGATATTGAAAAACAAATATTGAAAAACTGATATTGAAAAACCGATATTGAAACCGATATTAGAACCCATATTTAAAAACCGATATTGAAAAACAAATATTGAAAAACTGATATTGAAAAACCGATATTGAAAAACCGATATTGAAACCGATATTAGAACCGATATTCAAAAACCGATATTGAAATCCAAATATTGAAAAACTGATATCGAAAAACTGATATTGAAAAACCGATATTGAATCCGATATTGAAACCGATATTAGAACCGATATTCAAAAACCGATATTGGAGAACAAATATTGAAAAACTGATATCGAAAAACTGATATTGAAAAACCGATATTAAATCCGATATTAGAACCGATATTCAAAAACCGATATTGAAAACCAAATATTGAAAAACTGATATTCAAAAACCGATATTCAAAAACCGATATTGAAACCGATATTAGAACCGATATTCAAAAACCGATATTGGAGAACAAATATTGAAAAACTGATATTGAAAAACCGATATTGAATCCGATATTAGAACCGATATTCAAAAACTGATATTGGAGAACAAATATTGAAAAACTGATATTGAAAAACCGATATTGAAAAACCGATATGGAAAAACCGATATTGAATCCGATATTAGAACCGATATTCAAAAACCGATATTGAAAAACAAATATTGAAAAACTGATATTGAAAAACCGATATTGAAACCGATATTAGAACCGATATTTAAAAACCGATATTGAAAAACAAATATTGAAAACTGATATTGAAAAACCGATATTGAAAAACCGATATTGAAACCGATATTAGAACCGATATACAAAAACCGATATTGAAATCCAAATATTGAAATACTGATATCGAAAAACTGATATTGAAAAACCGATATTGAATCCGATATTGAATCCGATATTAGAACAAATATTGAAAAACTGATATTGAAAAACCGATATTGAAAAACCGATATTGAAACCGATATTAGAACCGATATTCAAAAACCGATATTGAAAAACAAATATTGAAAAACTGATATTGAAAAACCGATATTGAAAAACCGATATTGAAACCGATATTAGAACCGATATTCAAAAACCGATATTGAAATCCAAATATTGAAAAACTGATATCGAAAAACTGATATTGAAAAACCGATATTGAATCCGATATTGAAACCGATATTAGAACCGATATTCAAAAACCGATATTGGAGAACAAATATTGAAAAACTGATATTGAAAAACCGATATTGAAAAACCGATATTGAAAAACCGATATTGAATCCGATATTAGAACCGATATTCAAAAACCGATATTGGAGAACAAATATTGAAAAACTGATATTGAAAAACCGATATTGAAAAACCGATATTGAATCCGATATTAGAACCGATATTCTAAAACCGATATTGGAGAACAAATATTGAAAAACTGATATTGAAAAACCGATATTGAAAAACCGATATTGAAAAACCTATATCGAAAAACTTATATTGCAAAACCGATATTGAATCCGATATTAGAACCGATATTGAAAAACCGATATTGAAAACCAAATATTGAAAAACTGATATTGAAAAACCGATATTGAAAAACCGATATTGAAACCGATATTAGAACCGATATTGAAAAACCGATATTGAAAAACAAATATTGAAAAACTGATATCGAAAAACTTATATTGAAAAACCGATATTGAATCCGATATTAGAACAAATATTGAAAAACTGATATTGAAAAACCGATATTGAAAAACCGATATTGAAACCGATATTAGAACCGATATTCAAAAACCGATATTGAAAAACAAATATTGAAAAACTGATATTGAAAAAACGATATTGAAAAACCGATATTGAAACCGATATTAGAACCGATATTCAAAAACCGATATTGAAATCCAAATATTGAAAAACTGATATCGAAAAACTGATATTGAAAAACCGATATTGAATCCGATATTGAATCCGATATTAGAACCGATATTCAAACACCGATATTGGAGAACAAATATTGGAAAACCGATATTGAAAAACCGATATTGAAACCGATATTGAAACCGATATTGAAAAACCGATATTGAAAAACAAATATTGAAAAACCGATATTGAAAAACCGATATTGAAAAACCGATATTAGAACCGATATTCAAAAACCGATATTGGAGAACAAATATTGGAAAACCGATATTAAATCCGATATTGAAAAACAAATATTGAAAAACTGATATCGAAAAACTGATATTGAAAAACCGATATTGAATCCGATATTGAATCCGATATTAGAACCGATATTCAAAAACCGATATTGGAGAACAAATATTGGAAAACCGATATTGAAAAACCGATATTGAAACCGATATTGAAACCGATATTGAAAAACCGATATTGAAAAACAAATATTGAAAAACCGATATTGAAAAACCGATATTGAAAAACCGATATTAGAACCGATATTCAAAAACCGATATTGGAGAACAAATATTGGAAAACCGATATTGAATCCGATATTGAAAAACAAATATTGAAAAACTGATATCGAAAAACTGATATTGAAAAACCGATATTGAATCCGATATTGAATCCGATATTAGAACCGATATTCAAAAACCGATATTGGAGAACAAATATTGGAAAACCGATATTGAAAAACCGATATTGAAACCGATATTGAAAAACCGATATTGAAAAACAAATATTGAAAAACCGATATTGAAAAACCGATATTGAAAAACCGATATTGAATCCGATATTAGAACCGATATTCAAAAACCGATATTGGAGAACAAATATTGAAAAACTGATATTGAAAAACCGATATTGAATCCGATATTAGAACCGATATTCAAAAACTGATATTGGAGAACAAATATTGAAAAACTGATATTGAAAAACCGATATTGAAAAACCGATATGGAAAAACCGATATTGAATCCGATATTAGAACCGATATTCAAAAACCGATATTGAAAAACAAATATTGAAAAACTGATATTGAAAAACCGATATTGAAACCGATATTAGAACCGATATTTAAAAACCGATATTGAAAAACAAATATTGACAAACTGATATTGAAAAACCGATATTGAAAAACCGATATTGAAACCGATATTAGAACCGATATACAAAAACCGATATTGAAATCCAAATATTGAAATACTGATATCGAAAAACTGATATTGAAAAACCGATATTGAATCCGATATTGAATCCGATATTAGAACAAATATTGAAAAACTGATATTGAAAAACCGATATTGAAAAACCGATATTGAAACCGATATTAGAACCGATATTCAAAAACCGATATTGAAAAACAAATATTGAAAAACTGATATTGAAAAACCGATATTGAAAAACCGATATTGAAACCGATATTAGAACCGATATTCAAAAACCGATATTGAAATCCAAATATTGAAAAACTGATATCGAAAAACTGATATTGAAAAACCGATATTGAATCCGATATTGAAACCGATATTAGAACCGATATTCAAAAACCGATATTGGAGAACAAATATTGAAAAACTGATATTGAAAAACCGATATTGAAAAACCGATATTGAAAAACCGATATTGAATCCGATATTAGAACCGATATTCAAAAACCGATATTGGAGAACAAATATTGAAAAACTGATATTGAAAAACCGATATTGAAAAACCGATATTGAATCCGATATTAGAACCGATATTCAAAAACCGATATTGGAGAACAAATATTGAAAAACTGATATTGAAAAACCGATATTGAAAAACCGATATTGAAAAACCTATATCGAAAAACTTATATTGCAAAACCGATATTGAATCCGATATTAGAACCGATATTGAAAAACCGATATTGAAAACCAAATATTGAAAAACTGATATTGAAAAACCGATATTGAAAAACAAATATTGAAAAACTGATATCGAAAAACTTATATTGAAAAACCGATATTGAATCCGATATTAGAACAAATATTGAAAAACTGATATTGAAAAACCGATATTGAAAAACTGATATTAGAACCGATATTCAAAAACCGATATTGGAGAACAAATATTGGAAAACCGATATTGAATCCGATATTGAAAAACAAATATTGAAAAACTGATATCGAAAAACTGATATTGAAAAACCGATATTGAATCCGATATTGAATCCGATATTAGAACCGATATTCAAAAACCGATATTGGAGAACAAATATTGGAAAACCGATATTGAAAAACCGATATTGAAACCGATATTGAAAAACCGATATTGAAAAACAAATATTGAAAAACCGATATTGAAAAACCGATATTGAAAAACCGATATTGAATCCGATATTAGAACCGATATTCAAAAACCGATATTGGAGAACAAATATTGAAAAACTGATATTGAAAAACCGATATTGAAAAACCGATATTGAAAAACCTATATCGAAAAACTTATATTGCAAAACCGATATTGAATCCGATATTAGAACCGATATTGAAAAACCGATATTGAAAAACAAATATTGAAAAACTGATATTGAAAAACCGATATTGAATCCGATATTAGAACCGATATTGGAGAACAAATATTGAAAAACTGATATTGAAAAACTGATATTGAAAAACCGATATTGAAAAACCGATATTGAAAAACCTATATCGAAAAACTGATATTGAAAAACCGATATTAAATCCGATATTAGAACCGATATTCAAAAACCGATATTGAAAACCAAATATTGAAAAACTGATATTCAAAAACCGATATTGAAACCGATATTAGAACCGATATTCAAAAACCGATATTGGAGAACAAATATTGAAAAACTGATATTGAAAAACCGATATTGAATCCGATATTAGAACCGATATTCAAAAACTGATATTGGAGAACAAATATTGAAAAACTGATATTGAAAAACCGATATTGAAAAACCGATATGGAAAAACCGATATTGAATCCGATATTAGAACCGATATTCAAAAACCGATATTGAAAAACAAATATTGAAAAACTGATATTGAAAAACCGATATTGAAACCGATATTAGAACCGATATTTAAAAACCGATATTGAAAAACAAATATTGAAAAACTGATATTGAAAAACCGATATTGAAAAACCGATATTGAAACCGATATTAGAACCGATATACAAAAACCGATATTGAAATTCAAATATTGAAATACTGATTTCGAAAAACTGATATTGAAAAACCGATATTGAATCCGATATTGAATCCGATATTAGAACCGATATTCAAAAACCGATATTGGAGAACAAATATTGAAAAACTGATATTGAAAAACCGATATTGAAAAACCGATATTGAAAAACCGATATTGAATCCGATATTAGAACCGATATTCAAAAACCGATATTGGAGAACAAATATTGAAAAACTGATATTGAAAAACCGATATTGAAAAACCGATATTGAATCCGATATTAGAACCGATATTCAAAAACCGATATTGGAGAACAAATATTGAAAAACTGATATTGAAAAACCGATATTGAAAAACCGATATTGAAAAACCTATATCGAAAAACTTATATTGCAAAACCGATATTGAATCCGATATTAGAACCGATATTGAAAAACCGATATTGAAAACCAAATATTGAAAAACTGATATTGAAAAACCGATATTGAAAAACCGATATTGAAACCGATATTAGAACCGATATTGAAAAACCGATATTGAAAAACAAATATTGAAAAACTGATATCGAAAAACTTATATTGAAAAACCGATATTGAATCCGATATTAGAACAAATATTGAAAAACTGATATTGAAAAACCGATATTGAAAAACCGATATTGAAACCGATATTAGAACCGATATTCAAAAACCGATATTGAAAAACAAATATTGAAAAACTGATATTGAAAAAACGATATTGAAAAACCGATATTGAAACCGATATTAGAACCGATATTCAAAAACCGATATTGAAATCCAAATATTGAAAAACTGATATCGAAAAACTGATATTGAAAAACCGATATTGAATCCGATATTGAATCCGATATTAGAACCGATATTCAAAAACCGATATTGGAGAACAAATATTGGAAAACCGATATTGAAAAACCGATATTGAAACCGATATTGAAACCGATATTGAAAAACCGATATTGAAAAACAAATATTGAAAAACCGATATTGAAAAACCGATATTGAAAAACCGATATTAGAACCGATATTCAAAAACCGATATTGGAGAACAAATATTGGAAAACCGATATTAAATCCGATATTGAAAAACAAATATTGAAAAACTGATATCGAAAAACTGATATTGAAAAACCGATATTGAATCCGATATTGAATCCGATATTAGAACCGATATTCAAAAACCGATATTGGAGAACAAATATTGGAAAACCGATATTGAAAAACCGATATTGAAACCGATATTGAAACCGATATTGAAAAACCGATATTGAAAAACAAATATTGAAAAACCGATATTGAAAAACCGATATTGAAAAACCGATATTAGAACCGATATTCAAAAACCGATATTGGAGAACAAATATTGGAAAACCGATATTGAATCCGATATTGAAAAACAAATATTGAAAAACTGATATCGAAAAACTGATATTGAAAAACCGATATTGAATCCGATATTGAATCCGATATTAGAACCGATATTCAAAAACCGATATTGGAGAACAAATATTGGAAAACCGATATTGAAAAACCGATATTGAAACCGATATTGAAAAACCGATATTGAAAAACAAATATTGAAAAACCGATATTGAAAAACCGATATTGAAAAACCGATATTGAATCCGATATTAGAACCGATATTCAAAAACCGATATTGGAGAACAAATATTGAAAAACTGATATTGAAAAACCGATATTGAAAAACCGATATTGAAAAACCTATATCGAAAAACTTATATTGCAAAACCGATATTGAATCCGATATTAGAACCGATATTGAAAAACCGATATTGAAAAACAAATATTGAAAAACTGATATTGAAAAACCGATATTGAATCCGATATTAGAACCGATATTGGAGAACAAATATTGAAAAACTGATATTGAAAAACTGATATTGAAAAACCGATATTGAAAAACCGATATTGAAAAACCTATATCGAAAAACTGATATTGCAAAACCGATATTAAACCCGATATTAGAACCGATATTGAAAAACAAATATTGAAAAACTGATATCGAAAAACTGATATTGAAAAACCGATATTGAATCCGATATTAGAACCGATATTCAAAAACCGATATTGGAGAACAAATATTGAAAAACTGATATTGAAAAACCGATATTGAAACCGATATTAGAACCGATATTCAAAAACCGATATTGGAGAGCAAATATTGGAAAACCGATATTGAAAAACCGATATTGAAACCGATATTGAAAAACCGATATTGAAAAACAAATATTGAAAAACCGATATTGAAAAACCGATATTGAAAAACCGATATTGAATCCGATATTAGAACCGATATTCAAAAACCGATATTGGAGAACAAATATTGAAAAACTGATATTGAAAAACCGATATTGAAAAACCGATATTGAAAAACCTATATCGAAAAACTTATATTGCAAAACCGATATTGAATCCGATATTAGAACCGATATTGAAAAACCGATATTGAAAAACAAATATTGAAAAACTGATATTGAAAAACCGATATTGAATCCAATATTAGAACCGATATTGGAGAACAAATATTGAAAAACTGATATTGAAAAACTGATATTGAAAAACCGATATTGAAAAACCGATATTGAAAAACCTATATCGAAAAACTGATATTGCAAAACCGATATTAAACCCGATATTAGAACCGATATTGAAAAACAAATATTGAAAAACTGATATCGAAAAACTGATATTGAAAAACCGATATTGAATCCGATATTAGAACCGATATTCAAAAACCGATATTGGAGAACAAATATTGAAAAACTGATATTGAAAAACCGATATTGAAAAACCGATATTGAAACCGATATTAGAACCGATATTCAAAAACCGATATTGAAAACCAAATATTGAAAAACTGATATTCAAAAACCGATATTCAAAAACCGATATTGAAACCGATATTAGAACCGATATTGAAAAACAAATATTGAAAAACTGATATTGAAAAACCGACATTGAAAAACCTATATCGAAAAACTGATATTGCAAAACCGATATTGATAAACCGATATTGAATCCGATATTAGAACCGATATTCAAAAACCGATATTGGAGAACAAATATTGAAAAACTGATATTGAAAAACCGATATTGAAAAACCGATATTGAAAAACCGATATTGAATCCGATATTAGAACCGATATTCAAAAACCGATATTCGAGAACAAATATTGAAAAACTGATATTGAAAAACCGATATTGAAAAACCTATATCGAAAAACTTATATTGCAAAACCGATATTGAATCCGATATTAGAACCGATATTGAAAAACCGATATTGAAAAACAAATATTGAAAAACTGATATTGAAAAACCGATATTGAATTCGATATTAGAACCGATATTCCAAAACCGATATTGAAAAACAAATATTGAAAAACTGATATTGAAAAACCGATATTGAATTCGATATTAGAACCGATATTCCAAAACCGATATTGAAAAACCGATATTGAAAAACCTATATCGAAAAACTTATATTGCAAAACCGATATTGAATCCGATATTAGAACCGATATTGAAAAACCGATATTGAAAAACAAATATTGAAAAACTGATATTGAAAAACCGATATTGAATCCGATATTAGAACCGATATTCAAAAACCGATATTGGAGAACAAATATTGAAAAACTGATATTGAAAAACTGATATTGAAAAACCGATATTGAAAAACCGATATTGAAAAACCTATATCGAAAAACTGATATTGCAAAACCGATATTAAATCCGATATTAGAACCGATATTGAAAAACAAATATTGAAAAACTGATATCGAAAAACTGATATTGAAAAACCGATATTGAATCCGATATTAGAACCGATATTCAAAAACCGATATTGGAGAACAAATATTGAAAAACTGATATTGAAAAACCGATATTGAAAAACCGATATTGAAACCGATATTAGAACCGATATTCAAAAACCGATATTGAAAACCAAATATTGAAAAACTGATATTCAAAAACCGATATTCAAAAACCGATATTGAAACCGATATTAGAACCGATATTCAAAAACCGATATTGGAGAACAAATATTGAAAAACTGATATTGAAAAACCGATATTGAATCCGATATTAGAACCGATATTCAAAAACCGATATTGGAGAACAAATATTGAAAAACTGATATTGAAAAACCGATATTGAAAAACCGATATTGAAAAACCGATATTGAAAAACCGATATTGAATCCGATATTAGAACCGATATTCAAAAACCGATATTGAAAAACAAATATTGAAAAACTGATATTGAAAAACCGATATTGAAAAACCGATATTGAAACCGATATTAGAACCGAGATTCAAAAACCGATATTGAAAAACAAATATTGAAAAACTGATATTGAAAAACCGATATTGAAAAACCGATATTGAAACCGATATTAGAACATATATTGAAAAACTGATATTGAAAAACCGATATTGAAAAACCGATATTGAAACCGATATTAGAACCGATATTCAAAAACCGATATTGAAAAACAAATATTGAAAAACTGATATTGAAAAACCGATATTGAAAAACCGATATTGAAACCGATATTAGAACCGATATTCAAAAACCGATATTGAAATCCAAATATGGAAAAACTGATATCGAAAAACTGATATTGAAAAACCGATATTGAATCCGATATTGAATCCGATATTAGAACCGATATTCAAAAACCGATATTGGAGAACAAATATTGAAAAACTGATATTGAAAAACCGATATTGAATCCGATATTAGAACCGATATTAGAACCGATATTCAAAAACCGATATTGGAGAACAAATATTGGAAAACCGATATTGCAACCGATATTGAAAAACCGATATTGAAAAACAAATATTGAAAAACCGATATTGAAAAACCGATATTGAAAAACAAATATTGAAAAACCGATATTGAATCCGATATTAGAACCGATATTCAAAAACCGATATTGGAGAACAAATATTGAAAAACTGATATTGAAAAACCGATATTCAAAAACCGATATTGAAACACCTATATCGAAAAACTGATATTGCAAAACCGATATTGAATCCGATATTAGAACCGATATTCAATAACCGATATTGGAGAACAAATATTGAAAAACCGATATTGAAAAACAAATATTGAAAAACCGATATTGAAAAACCGATATTAGAACCGATATTCAAAAACCGATATTGAAAACCAAATATTGAAAAACTGATATTGAAAAACCGATATTGAATCCGATATTAGAACCGATATTAGAACCGATATTCAAAAACCGATATTGGAGAACAAATATTGGAAAACCGATATTGCAACCGATATTGAAAAACCGATATTGAAAAACAAATATTGAAAAACCGATATTGAAAAACCGATATTGAATCCGATATTAGAACCGATATTCAAAAACCGATATTGGAGAACAAATATTGAAAAACTGATATTGAAAAACTGATATTGAAAAACCGATATTGCAAAACCGATATTGAAAAACCTATATCGAAAAACTGATATTGCAAAACCGATATTGAATCCGATATTAGAACCGATATTCAAAAACCGATATTGGAGAACAAATATTGAAAAACCGATATTGAAAAACAAATATTGAAAAACCGATATTGAAAAACCGATATTAGAACCGATATTCAAAAACCGATATTGAAAACCAAATATTGAAAAACTGATATTGAAAAACCGATATTGAATCCGATATTAGAACCGATATTAGAACCGATATTCAAAAACCGATATTGGAGAACAAATATTGGAAAACCGATATTGCAACCGATATTGAAAAACCGATATTGAAAAACAAATATTGAAAAACCGATATTGAAAAACCGATATTGAATCCGATATTAGAACCGATATTCAAAAACCGATATTGGAGAACAAATATTGAAAAACTGATATTGAAAAACCGATATTCAAAAACCGATATTGAAACACCTATATCGAAAAACTTATATTGCAAAACCGATATTAAATCCGATATTAGAACTGATATTGAAAAACCGATATTGAAAAACAAATATTGAAAAACTGATATCGAAAAACTGATATTGAAAAACCGATATTGAATCCGATATTAGAACCGATATTCAAAAACCGATATTGGAGAACAAATATTGAAAAACTGATATTGAAAAACTGATATTGAAAAACCGATATTGAAAAACCGATATTGAAAAACCTATATCGAAAAACTGATATTGCAAAACCGATATTGAATCCGATATTAGAACCGATATTCAAAAACCGATATTGGAGAACAAATATTGAAAAACTGATATTGAAAAACCGATATTGAAAAACCGATATTGAAACCGATATTAGAACCGATATTCAAAAACCGATATTCAAAAACTAATATTGAAAAACCGATATTCAAAAACCGATATTGAAACCGATATTAGAACCGATATTCAATAACCGATATTGAAAACCAAATATTGAAAAACTGATATTGAAAAACCGATATTGAAAAACCGATATTGAAACCGATATTAGAACCGATATTGAAACACCGATATTGAAAAACAAATATTGAAAAACTGATATCGAAAAACTTATATTGAAAAACCGATATTGAATCCGATATTAGAACAAATATTGAAAAACTGATATTGAAAAACCGATATTAGAACCGATATTCAAAAACCGATATTGGAGAACAAATATTGAAAAACTGATATTGAAAAACCGATATTGGAAAACCGATATTGAAAAACCTATATCGAAAAACTTATATTGCAAAACCGATATTGAATCCGATATTAGAACCGATATTGAAAAACCGATATTAGAACCGATATTGAAAAACCGATATTGAAAAACAAATATTGAAAAACTGATATTCAAAAACCGATATTGAAACCGATATTAGAACCGATATTCAATAACCGATATTGAAAACCAAATATTGAAAAACTGATATTGAAAAACCGATATTGAAAAACCGATATTGAAACCGATATTAGAAACGATATTGAAAAACCGATATTAGAACCGATATTGAAAAACCGATATTGAAAAACAAATATTGAAAAACTGATATCGAAAAACTTATATTGAAAAACCGATATTGAATCCGATATTAGAACAAATATTGAAAAACTGATATCGAAAAACCGATATTGAAAAACCGATATTGAAACCGATATTAGAACCGATATTCAAAAACCGATATTGAAAAACAAATATTGAAAAACTGATATTGAAAAACCGATATTGAAAAACCGATATTGAAACCGATATTAGAACCGATATTCAAAAACCAATATTGAAATCCAAATATTGAAAAACTGATATTGAAAAACCGATATTGAAAAACCGATATTGAAACCGATATTAGAACCGATATTGAAAAACCGATATTGAAAAACAAATATTGAAAAACTGATATCGAAAAACTTATATTGAAAAACCGATATTGAATCCGATATTAGAACAAATATTGAAAAACTGATATTGAAAAACCGATATTGAAAAACCGATATTGAAACCGATATTAGAACCGATATTCAAAAACCGATATTGAAAAACAAATATTGAAAAACTGATATTGAAAAACCGATATTGAAAAACCGATATTGAAACCGATATTAGAACCGATATTCAAAAACCAATATTGAAATCCAAATATTGAAAAACTGATATCGAAAAACTGATATTGAAAAACCGATATTGAATCCGATATTGAATCCGATATTGAATCCGATATTAGAACCGATATTCAAAAACCGATATTGGAGAACAAATATTGGAAAACCGATATTGAAAAACCGATATTGAAACCGATATTGAAACCGATATTGAAAAACCGATATTGAAAAACCGATATTGAAAAACCGATATTGAAAAACCGATATTGAAAAACCGATATTGAAAAACCGATATTAGAACCGATATTCAAAAACCGATATTGGAGAACAAATATTGAAAAACTGATATTGAAAAACCGATATTGGAAAACCGATATTGAAAAACCTATATCGAAAAACTTATATTGCAAAACCGATATTGAATCCGATATTAGAACCGATATTGAAAAACCGATATTAGAACCGATATTGAAAAACCGATATTGAAAAACAAATATTGAAAAACTGATATCGAAAATCTGATACTGAAAAACCGATATTGAATCCGATATTAGAACCGATATTGAAAAACCGATATTGAAAAACAAATAATGAAAAACTGATATTGAAAAACCGATATTGAAAAACCGATATTGAAAAACCTATATCGAGAAACTGATATTGCAAAACCGATATTAAATCCGATATTAGAACCGATATTGAAAAACAAATATTGAAAAACTGATATCGAAAAACAGATATTGAAAAACCGATATTGAATCCGATATTAGAACCGATATTCAAAAACCGATATTGGAGAACAAATATTGAAAAACTGATATTGAAAAACCGATATTGAAAAACCGATATTGAAACCGATATTAGAACCGATATTCATAAACCGATATTGAAACCGATATTAGAACCGATATTCAAAAACCGATATTGGAGAACAAATATTGAAAAACTGATATCGAAAAACTGATATTGAAAAACCGATATTGAATCCGATATTGAATCCGATATTAGAACCGATATTCAAAAACCGATATTGGAGAACAAATATTGAAAAACCGATATTGAAAAACCTATATCGAAAAACTGATATTGCAAAACCGATATTAAATCCGATATTAGAACCGATATTGAAAAACAAATATTGAAAAACTGATATTGAAAAACCGATATTGAAAAACCGATATTGAAACCGATATTGAAAAACCGATATTGAAAAACCGATATTGAAACCGATATTGAAAAACCGATATTGAAAAACCGATATTGAAAAACAAATATTGAAAAACCGATATTGAAAAACCGATATTGAAAAACCGATATTGAAAAACCGATATTGAAAAACCGATATTGAATCCGATATTAGAACCGATATTCAAAAACCGATATTGGCGAACAAATATTGAAAAACCGATATTGAAAAACCTATATCGAAAAACTGATATTGCAAAACCGATATTAAATCCGATATTAGAACCGATATTGAAAAACAAATATTGAAAAACTGATATTGAAAAACCGATATTGAAAAACCGATATTGAAACCGATATTAGAACCGATATTCAAAAACCGATATTGAAAACCAAATATTGAAAAACTGATATTCAAAAACCGATATTCAAAAACCGATATTGAAACCGATATTAGAACCGATATTCAAAAACCGATATTGGAGAACAAATATTGAAAAACTGATATTGAAAAACCGATATTGAATCCGATATTAGAACCGATATTCAAAAACCGATATTGGAGAACAAATATTGAAAAACTGATATTGAAAAACCGATATTGAAAAACCGATATTGAAAAACCGATATTGAATCCGATATTAGAACCGATATTCAAAAACCGATATTGAAAAACAAATATTGAAAAACTGATATTGAAAAACCGATATTGAAACCGATATTAGAACCCATATTTAAAAACCGATATTGAAAAACAAATATTGAAAAACTGATATTGAAAAAACGATATTGAATCCGATATTAGAACCGATATTCAAAAACCGATATTGGAGAACAAATATTGAAAAACTGATATTGAAAAACCGATATTGAAAAACCGATATTGAAAAACCTATATCGAAAAACTTATATTGCAAAACCGATATTGAATCCGATATTAGAACCGATATTGAAAAACCGATATTGAAAAACAAATATTGAAAAACTGATATTGAAAAAACGATATTGAAAAACAAATATTGAAAAACTTATATTCAAAAACCGATATTGAAACCGATATTAGAACCGATATTCAATAACCGATATTGAAAACCAAATATTGAAAAACTGATATTGAAAAACCGATATTGAAAAACCGATATTGAAACCGATATTAGAACCGATATTGAAAAACCGATATTGAAAAACAAATATTGAAAAACTGATAACGAAAAACTTATATTGAAAAACCGATATTGAATCCGATATTAGAACAAATATTGAAAAACTGATATTGAAAAACCGATATTGAAAAACCGATATTGAAACCGATATTAGAACCGATATTCAAAAACCGATATTGAAAAACAAATATTGAAAAACTGATATTGAAAAACCGATATTGAAAAACCGATATTGAAACCGATATTAGAACCGATATTCAAAAACCAATATTGAAATCCAAATATTGAAAAACTGATATCGAAAAACTGATATTGAAAAACCGATATTGAATCCGATATTGAATCCGATATTAGAACCGATATTCAAAAACCGATATTGGAGAACAAATATTGGAAAACCGATATTGAAAAACCGATATTGAAACCGATATTGAAACCGATATTGAAAAACCGATATTGAAAAACAAATATTGAAAAACCGATATTGAAAAACCGATATTGAAAAACCGATATTAGAACCGATATTCAAAAACCGATATTGGAGAACAAATATTGAAAAACTGATATTGAAAAACCGATATTGGAAAACCGATATTGAAAAACCTATATCGAAAAACTTATATTGCAAAACCGATATTGAATCCGATATTAGAACCGATATTGAAAAACCGATATTGAAAAACAAATATTGAAAAACTGATATCGAAAATCTGATACTGAAAAACCGATATTGAATCCGATATTAGAACCGATATTGAAAAACCGATATTGAAAAACAAATAATGAATAACTGATATTGAAAAACCGATATTGAAAAACCGATATTGAAAAACCTATATCGAGAAACTGATATTGCAAAACCGATATTAAATCCGATATTAGAACCGATATTGAAAAACAAATATTGAAAAACTGATATCGAAAAACAGATATTGAAAAACCGATATTGAATCCGATATTAGAACCGATATTCAAAAACCGATATTGGAGAACAAATATTGAAAAACTGATATTGAAAAACCGATATTGAAAAACCGATATTGAAACCGATATTAGAACCGATATTCAAAAACCGATATTGAAAACCAAATATTGAAAAACTGATATTCAAAAACCGATATTCAAAAACCGATATTGAAACCGATATTAGAACCGATATTCAAAAACCGATATTGGAGAACAAATATTGAAAAACTGATATTGAAAAACCGATATTGAATCCGATATTAGAACCGATATTCAAAAACTGATATTGGAGAACAAATATTGAAAAACTGATATTGAAAAACCGATATTGAAAAACCGATATGGAAAAACCGATATTGAATCCGATATTAGAACCGATATTCAAAAACCGATATTGAAAAACAAATATTGAAAAACTGATATTGAAAAACCGATATTGAAACCGATATTAGAACCGATATTTAAAAACCGATATTGAAAAACAAATATTGAAAAACTGATATTGAAAAACCGATATTGAAAAACCGATATTGAAACCGATATTAGAACCGATATACAAAAACCGATATTGAAATCCAAATATTGAAATACTGATATCGAAAAACTGATATTGAAAAACCGATATTGAATCCGATATTGAATCCGATATTAGAACAAATATTGAAAAACTGATATTGAAAAACCGATATTGAAAAACCGATATTGAAACCGATATTAGAACCGATATTCAAAAACCGATATTGAAAAACAAATATTGAAAAACTGATATTGAAAAACCGATATTGAAAAACCGATATTGAAACCGATATTAGAACCGATATTCAAAAACCGATATTGAAATCCAAATATTGAAAAACTGATATCGAAAAACTGATATTGAAAAACCGATATTGAATCCGATATTGAAACCGATATTAGAACCGATATTCAAAAACCGATATTGGAGAACAAATATTGAAAAACTGATATTGAAAAACCGATATTGAAAAACCGATATTGAAAAACCGATATTGAATCCGATATTAGAACCGATATTCAAAAACCGATATTGGAGAACAAATATTGAAAAACTGATATTGAAAAACCGATATTGAAAAACCGATATTGAATCCGATATTAGAACCGATATTCAAAAACCGATATTGGAGAACAAATATTGAAAAACTGATATTGAAAAACCGATATTGAAAAACCGATATTGAAAAACCTATATCGAAAAACTTATATTGCAAAACCGATATTGAATCCGATATTAGAACCGATATTGAAAAACCGATATTGAAAACCAAATATTGAAAAACTGATATTGAAAAACCGATATTGAAAAACCGATATTGAAACCGATATTAGAACCGATATTGAAAAACCGATATTGAAAAACAAATATTGAAAAACTGATATCGAAAAACTTATATTGAAAAACCGATATTGAATCCGATATTAGAACAAATATTGAAAAACTGATATTGAAAAACCGATATTGAAAAACCGATATTGAAACCGATATTAGAACCGATATTCAAAAACCGATATTGAAATCCAAATATTGAAAAACTGATATCGAAAAACTGATATTGAAAAACCGATATTGAATCCGATATTGAATCCGATATTAGAACCGATATTCAAAAACCGATATTGGAGAACAAATATTGGAAAACCGATATTGAAAAACCGATATTGAAACCGATATTGAAACCGATATTGAAAAACCGATATTGAAAAACAAATATTGAAAAACCGATATTGAAAAACCGATATTGAAAAACCGATATTAGAACCGATATTCAAAAACCGATATTGGAGAACAAATATTGGAAAACCGATATTAAATCCGATATTGAAAAACAAATATTGAAAAACTGATATCGAAAAACTGATATTGAAAAACCGATATTGAATCCGATATTGAATCCGATATTAGAACCGATATTCAAAAACCGATATTGGAGAACAAATATTGGAAAACCGATATTGAAAAACCGATATTGAAACCGATATTGAAACCGATATTGAAAAACCGATATTGAAAAACAAATATTGAAAAACCGATATTGAAAAACCGATATTGAAAAACCGATATTAGAACCGATATTCAAAAACCGATATTGGAGAACAAATATTGGAAAACCGATATTGAATCCGATATTGAAAAACAAATATTGAAAAACTGATATCGAAAAACTGATATTGAAAAACCGATATTGAATCCGATATTGAATCCGATATTAGAACCGATATTCAAAAACCGATATTGGAGAACAAATATTGGAAAACCGATATTGAAAAACCGATATTGAAACCGATATTGAAAAACCGATATTGAAAAACAAATATTGAAAAACCGATATTGAAAAACCGATATTGAAAAACCGATATTGAATCCGATATTAGAACCGATATTCAAAAACCGATATTGGAGAACAAATATTGAAAAACTGATATTGAAAAACCGATATTGAAAAACCGATATTGAAAAACCTATATCGAAAAACTTATATTGCAAAACCGATATTGAATCCGATATTAGAACCGATATTGAAAAACCGATATTGAAAAACAAATATTGAAAAACTGATATTGAAAAACCGATATTGAATCCGATATTAGAACCGATATTGGAGAACAAATATTGAAAAACTGATATTGAAAAACTGATATTGAAAAACCGATATTGAAAAACCGATATTGAAAAACCTATATCGAAAAACTGATATTGCAAAACCGATATTAAACCCGATATTAGAACCGATATTGAAAAACAAATATTGAAAAACTGATATCGAAAAACTGATATTGAAAAACCGATATTGAATCCGATATTAGAACCGATATTCAAAAACCGATATTGGAGAACAAATATTGAAAAACTGATATTGAAAAACCGATATTGAAACCGATATTAGAACCGATATTCAAAAACCGATATTGGAGAACAAATATTGGAAAACCGATATTGAAAAACCGATATTGAAACCGATATTGAAAAACCGATATTGAAAAACAAATATTGAAAAACCGATATTGAAAAACCGATATTGAAAAACCGATATTGAATCCGATATTAGAACCGATATTCAAAAACCGATATTGGAGAACAAATATTGAAAAACTGATATTGAAAAACCGATATTGAAAAACCGATATTGAAAAACCTATATCGAAAAACTTATATTGCAAAACCGATATTGAATCCGATATTAGAACCGATATTGAAAAACCGATATTGAAAAACAAATATTGAAAAACTGATATTGAAAAACCGATATTGAATCCAATATTAGAACCGATATTGGAGAACAAATATTGAAAAACTGATATTGAAAAACTGATATTGAAAAACCGATATTGAAAAACCGATATTGAAAAACCTATATCGAAAAACTGATATTGCAAAACCGATATTAAACCCGATATTAGAACCGATATTGAAAAACAAATATTGAAAAACTGATATCGAAAAACTGATATTGAAAAACCGATATTGAATCCGATATTAGAACCGATATTCAAAAACCGATATTGGAGAACAAATATTGAAAAACTGATATTGAAAAACCGATATTGAAAAACCGATATTGAAACCGATATTAGAACCGATATTCAAAAACCGATATTGAAAACCAAATATTGAAAAACTGATATTCAAAAACCGATATTCAAAAACCGATATTGAAACCGATATTAGAACCGATATTGAAAAACAAATATTGAAAAACTGATATTGAAAAACCGACATTGAAAAACCTATATCGAAAAACTGATATTGCAAAACCGATATTGATAAACCGATATTGAATCCGATATTAGAACCGATATTCAAAAACCGATATTGGAGAACAAATATTGAAAAACTGATATTGAAAAACCGATATTGAAAAACCGATATTGAAAAACCGATATTGAATCCGATATTAGAACCGATATTCAAAAACCGATATTGGAGAACAAATATTGAAAAACTGATATTGAAAAACCGATATTGAAACCGATATTAGAACCGATATTCAAAAACCGATATTGGAGAACAAATATTGGAAAACCGATATTGAAAAACCGATATTGAAACCGATATTGAAAAACCGATATTGAAAAACAAATATTGAAAAACCGATATTGAAAAACCGATATTGAAAAACCGATATTGAATCCGATATTAGAACCGATATTCAAAAACCGATATTGGAGAACAAATATTGAAAAACTGATATTGAAAAACCGATATTGAAAAACCGATATTGAAAAACCTATATCGAAAAACTTATATTGCAAAACCGATATTGAATCCGATATTAGAAACGATATTGAAAAACCGATATTGAAAAACAAATATTGAAAAACTGATATTGAAAAACCGATATTGAATCCAATATTAGAACCGATATTGGAGAACAAATATTGAAAAACTGATATTGAAAAAATGATATTGAAAAACCGATATTGAAAAACCGATATTGAAAAACCTATATCGAAAAACTGATATTGCAAAACCGATATTAAACCCGATATTAGAACCGATATTGAAAAACAAATATTGAAAAACTGATATCGAAAAACTGATATTGAAAAATCGATATTGAATCCGATATTAGAACCGATATTCAAAAACCGATATTGGAGAACAAATATTGAAAAACTGATATTGAAAAACCGATATTGAAAAACCGATATTGAAACCGATATTAGAACCGATATTCAAAAACCGATATTGAAAACCAAATATTGAAAAACTGATATTCAAAAACCGATATTCAAAAACCGATATTGAAACCGATATTAGAACCGATATTGAAAAACAAATATTGAAAAACTGATATTGAAAAACCGACATTGAAAAACCTATATCGAAAAACTGATATTGCAAAACCGATATTGATAAACCGATATTGAATCCGATATTAGAACCGATATTCAAAAACCGATATTGGAGAACAAATATTGAAAAACTGATATTGAAAAACCGATATTGAAAAACCGATATTGAAAAACCGATATTGAATCCGATATTAGAACCGATATTCAAAAACCGATATTCGAGAACAAATATTGAAAAACTGATATTGAAAAACCGATATTGAAAAACCTATATCGAAAAACATATATTGCAAAACCGATATTGAATCCGATATTAGAACCGATATTGAAAAACCGATATTGAAAAACAAATATTGAAAAACTGATATTGAAAAACCGATATTGAATTCGATATTAGAACCGATATTCCAAAACCGATATTGGAGAACAAATATTGAAAAACTGATATTGAAAAACCGATATTGAAAAACCGATATTGAAACCGATATTAGAACCGATATTGAAAAACCGATATTGAAAACCAAATATTGAAAAACTGATATTGAAACCGATATTGAAAAACCGATATTGAAACCGATATTGAAAAACCGATATTGAAAAACAAATATTGAAAAACCGATATTGAAAAACCGATATTGAATCCGATATTAGAACCGATATTCAAAAACCGATATTGGAGAACAAATATTGAAAAACTGATATTGAAAAACCGATATTGAAAAACCGATATTGAAAAACCTATATCGAAAAACTTATATTGCAAAACCGATATTGAATCCGATATTAGAACCGATATTGAAAAACCGATATTGAAAAACAAATATTGAAAAACTGATATTGAAAAACCGATATTGAATCCGATATTAGAACCGATATTCAAAAACCGATATTGGAGAACAAATATTGAAAAACTGATATTGAAAAACTGATATTGAAAAACCGATATTGAAAAACCGATATTGAAAAACCTATATCGAAAAACTGATATTGCAAAACCGATATTAAATCCGATATTAGAACCGATATTGAAAAACAAATATTGAAAAACTGATATCGAAAAACTGATATTGAGAAACCGATATTGAATCCGATATTAGAACCGATATTCAAAAACCGATATTGGAGAACAAATATTGAAAAACTGATATTGAAAAACCGATATTGAAAAACCGATATTGAAACCGATATTAGAACCGATATTCAAAAACCGATATTGAAAACCAAATATTGAAAAACTGATATTCAAAAACCGATATTCAAAAACCGATATTGAAACCGATATTAGAACCGATATTCAAAAACCGATATTGGAGAACAAATATTGAAAAACTGATATTGAAAAACCGATATTGAATCCGATATTAGAACCGATATTCAAAAACCGATATTGGAGAACAAATATTGAAAAACTGATATTGAAAAACCGATATTGAAAAACCGATATTGAAAAACCGATATTGAAAAACCGATATTGAATCCGATATTAGAACCGATATTCAAAAACCGATATTGAAAAACAAATATTGAAAAACTGATATTGAAAAACCGATATTGAAAAACCGATATTGAAACCGATATTAGAACCGATATTCAAAAACCGATATTGAAAAACAAATATTGAAAAACTGATATTGAAAAACCGATATTGAAAAACCGATATTGAAACCGATATTAGAACAAATATTGAAAAACTGATATTGAAAAACCGATATTGAAAAACCGATATTGAAACCGATATTAGAACCGATATTCAAAAACCGATATTCAAAAACAAATATTGAAAAACTGATATTGAAAAACCGATATTGAAAAACCGATATTGAAACCGATATTAGAACCGATATTCAAAAACCGATATTGAAATCCAAATATGGAAAAACTGATATCGAAAAACTGATATTGAAAAACCGATATTGAATCCGATATTGAATCCGATATTAGAACCGATATTCAAAAACCGATATTGGAGAACAAATATTGAAAAACTGATATTGAAAAACCGATATTGAATCCGATATTAGAACCGATATTAGAACCGATATTCAAAAACCGATATTGGAGAACAAATATTGGAAAACCGATATTGCAACCGATATTGAAAAACCGATATTGAAAAACAAATATTGAAAAACCGATATTGAAAAACCGATATTGAAAAACAAATATTGAAAAACCGATATTGAATCCGATATTAGAACCGATATTCAAAAACCGATATTGGAGAACAAATATTGAAAAACTGATATTGAAAAACCGATATTCAAAAACCGATATTGAAACACCTATATCGAAAAACTTATATTGCAAAACCGATATTAAATCCGATATTAGAACTGATATTGAAAAACCGACATTGAAAAACAAATATTGAAAAACTGATATCGAAAAACTGATATTGAAAAACCGATATTGAATCCGATATTAGAACCGATATTCAAAAACCGATTTGGAGAACAAATATTGAAAAACTGATATTGAAAAACTGATATTGAAAAACCGATATTGCAAAACCGATATTGAAAAACCTATATCGAAAAACTGATATTGCAAAACCGATATTGAATCCGATATTAGAACCGATTTTCAAAAACCGATATTGGAGAACAAATATTGAAAAACCGATATTGAAAAACAAATATTGAAAAACCGATATTGAAAAACCGATATTAGAACCGATATTCAAAAACCGATATTGAAAACCAAATATTGAAAAACTGATATTGAAAAACCGATATTGAATCCGATATTAGAACCGATATTAGAACCGATATTCAAAAACCGATATTGGAGAACAAATATTGGAAAACCGATATTGCAACCGATATTGAAAAACCGATATTGAAAAACAAATATTGAAAAACCGATATTGAAAAACCGATATTGAATCCGATATTAGAACCGATATTCAAAAACCGATATTGGAGAACAAATATTGAAAAACTGATATTGAAAAACCGATATTCAAAAACCGATATTGAAACACCTATATCGAAAAACTTATATTGCAAAACCGATATTAAATCCGATATTAGAACTGATATTGAAAAACCGATATTGAAAAACAAATATTGAAAAACTGATATCGAAAAACTGATATTGAAAAACCGATATTGAATCCGATATTAGAACCGATATTCAAAAACCGATATTGGAGAACAAATATTGAAAAACTGATATTGAAAAACTGATATTGAAAAACCGATATTGAAAAACCGATATTGAAAAACCTATATCGAAAAACTGATATTGCAAAACCGATATTGAATCCGATATTAGAACCGATATTCAAAAACCGATATTGGAGAACAAATATTGAAAAACTGATATTGAAAAACCGGTATTGAAAAACTGATATTGAAACCGATATTAGAACCGATATTCAAAAACCGATATTCAAAAACTAATATTGAAAAACCGATATTCAAAAACCGATATTGAAACCGATATTAGAACCGATATTCAATAACCGATATTGAAAACCAAATATTGAAAAACTGATATTGAAAAACCGATATTGAAAAACCGATATTGAAACCGATATTAGAACCGATATTGAAACACCGATATTGAAAAACAAATATTGAAAAACTGATATCGAAAAACTTATATTGAAAAACCGATATTGAATCCGATATTAGAACAAATATTGAAAAACTGATATTGAAAAACCGATATTGAAAAACCGATATTGAAACCGATATTGGAACCGATATTCAAAAACCGATATTGAAAAACAAATATTGAAAAACTGATATTGAAAAACCGATATTGAAAAACCGATATTGAAACCGATATTAGAACCGATATTGAAATCCAAATATTGAAAAACTGATATCGAAAAACTGATATTGAAAAACCGATATTGAATCCGATATTGAATCCGATTTTAGAACCGATATTCATAAACCGATATTGGAGAACAAATATTGAAAAACTGATATTGAAAAACCGATATTGAAAAACCGATATTGAAAAACCTATATCGAAAAACTTATATTGCAAAACCGATATTGAATCCGATATTAGAACCGATATTGAAAAACCGATATTGAAAAACTGATATTGAAAAACCGATATTGAATAACCGATATTGAATCCGATATTAGAACCGATATTGAAAAACCGATATTGAAAAACAAATATTGAAAAACTTATATTCAAAAACCGATATTGAAACCGATATTAGAACCGATATTCAATAACCGATATTGAAAACCAAATATTGAAAAACTGATATTGAAAAACCGATATTGAAAAACCGATATTGAAACCGATATTAGAACCGATATTGAAAAACCGATATTGAAAAACAAATATTGCAAAACCGATATTGAATCCGATATTAGAACCGATATTGAAAAACCGATATTGAAAAACTGATATTGAAAAACTGATATCGAAAAACTGATATTGAAAAACCGATATTGAATCCGATATTGAATCCGATATTAGAACCGATATTCAAAAACCGATATTGGAGAACAAATATTGAAAAACTGATATTGAAAAACCGATATTGAAAAACCGATATTGAAAAACCTATATCGAAAAACTTATATTGCAAAACCGATATTGAATCCGATATTAGAACCGATATTGAAAAACCGATATTGAAAAACTGATATTGAAAAACCGATATTGAATAACCGATATTGAATCCGATATTAGAACCGATATTGAAAAACCGATATTGAAAAACAAATATTGAAAAACTTATATTCAAAAACCGATATTGAAACCGATATTAGAACCGATATTCAATAACCGATATTGAAAACCAAATATTGAAAAACTGATATTGAAAAACCGATATTGAAAAACCGATATTGAAACCGATATTAGAACCGATATTGAAAAACCGATATTGAAAAACAAATATTGAAAAACTGATATCGAAAAACTTATATTGAAAAACCGATATTGAATCCGATATTAGAACAAATATTGAAAAACAGATATTGAAAAACCGATATTGAAAAACCGATATTGAAACCGATATTAGAACCGATATTCAAAAACCGATATTGAAAAACAAATATTGAAAAACTGATATTGAAAAACCGATATTGAAAAACCGATATTGAAACCGATATTAGAACCGATATTCAAAAACCGATATTGAAATCCAAATATTGAAAAACTGATATCGAAAAACTGATATTGAAAAACCGATATTGAATCCGATATTGAATCCGATATTAGAACCGATATTCAAAAACCGATATTGGAGAACAAATATTGGAAAACCGATATTGAAAAACCGATATTGAAACCGATATTGAAACCGATATTGAAAAACCGATATTGAAAACCAAATATTGAAAAACCGATATTGAAAAACCGATATTGAAAAACCGATATTAGAACCGATATTCAAAAACCGATATTGGAGAACAAATATTGAAAAACTGATATTGAAAAACCGATATTGAATCCGATATTAGAACCGATATTCAAAAACCGATATTGGAGAACAAATATTGAAAAACTGATATTGAAAAACCGATATTGAAAAACCGATATTGAAAAACCGATATTGAATCCGATATTAGAACCGATATTCAAAAACCGATATTGAAAAACAAATATTGAAAAACTGATATTGAAAAACCGATATTGAATACGATATTGAATCCGATATTAGAACCGATATTCAAAAACCGATATTGGAGAACAAATATTGGAAAACCGATATTGAAAAACCGATATTGAAACCGATATTGAAACCGATATTGAAAAACCGATATTGAAAAACAAATATTGAAAAACCGATATTGAAAAACCGATATTAGAACCGATATTGAAAAACCGATATTGAAAACCAAATATTGAAAAACTGATATTGAAAAACCGATATTGAATCCGATATTAGAACCGGTATTAGATCCGATATTCAAAAACCGATATTGGAGAACAAATATTGGAAAACCGATATTGCAACCGATATTGAAAAACCGATATTGAAAAACAAATATTGAAAAACCGATATTGAAAAACCGATATTGAATCCGATATTAGAACCGATATTCAAAAACCGATATTGGAGAACAAATATTGAAAAACTGATATTGAAAAACCGATATTCAAAAACCGATATTGAAACACCTATATCGAAAAACTTATATTGCAAAACCGATATTAAATCCAATATTAGAACTGATATTGAAAAACCGATATTGAAAAACAAATATTGAAAAACTGATATCGGAAAACTGATATTGAATCCGATATTAGAACCGATATTAGAACCGATATTCAAAAACCGATATTGGAGAACAAATATTGGAAAACCGATATTGCAACCGATATTGGAGAACAAATATTGGAAAACCGATATTGCAACCGATATTGAAAAACCGATATTGAAAAACAAATATTGAAAAACTGATATTGAAAAACTGATATTGAAAAACCGATATTGAAAAACCGATATTGAAAAACCTATATCGAAAAACTGATATTGCAAAACCGATATTGAATCCGATATTAGAACCGATATTCAAAAACCGATATTGGAGAACAAATATTGAAAAACCGATATTGAAAAACAAATATTGAAAAACCGATATTGAAAAACCGATATTAGAACCGATATTCAAAAACCGATATTGAAAACCAAATATTGAAAAACTGATATTGAAAAACCGATATTGAATCCGATATTAGAACCGATATTAGAACCGATATTCAAAAACCGATATTGGAGAACAAATATTGGAAAACCGATATTGCAACCGATATTGGAGAACAAATATTGGAAAACCGATATTGCAACCGATATTGAAAAACCGATATTGAAAACCAAATATTGAAAAACTGATATTGAAAAACCGATATTGAAAAACCGATATTGAATCCGATATTAGAACAAATATTGAAAAACTGATATTGAAAAACCGATATTGAAAAACCGATATTGAAACCGATATTAGAACCGATATTCAAAAACCGATATTGAAAAACAAATATTGAAAAACTGATATTGAAAAACCGATATTGAAAAACCGATATTGAAACCGATATTAGAACCGATATTCAAAAGCCGATATTGAAATCCAAATATTGAAAAACTGATATCGAAAAACTGATATTGAAAAACCGATATTGAATCCGATATTGAATCCGATATTAGAACCGATATTCAAAAACCGATATTGGAGAACAAATATTGAAAAACTGATATTGAAAAACCGATATTCAAAAACCGATATTGAAACACCTATATCGAAAAACTTATATTGCAAAACCGATATTAAATCCGATATTAGAACTGATATTGAAAAACCGATATTGAAAAACAAATATTGAAAAACTGATATCGAAAAACTGATATTGAAAAACCGATATTGAATCCGATATTAGAACCGATATTCAAAAACCGATATTGGAGAACAAATATTGAAAAACTGATATTGAAAAACTGATATTGAAAAACCGATATTGAAAAACCGATATTGAAAAACCTATATCGAAAAACAGATATTGCAAAACCGATATTGAATCCGATATTAGAACCGATATTCAAAAACCGATATTGGAGAACAAATATTGAAAAACTGATATTGAAAAACCGATATTGAAAAACCGATATTGAAACCGATATTAGAACCGATATTCAAAAACCGATATTCAAAAACTAATATTGAAAAACCGATATTCAAAAACCGATATTGAAACCGATATTAGTACCGATATTCAATAACCGATATTGAAAACCAAATATTGAAAAACTGATATTGAAAAACCGATATTGAAAAACCGATATTGAAACCGATATTAGAACCGATATTGAAACACCGATATTGAAAAACAAATATTGAAAAACTGATATCGAAAAACTTATATTGAAAAACCGATATTGAATCCGATATTAGAACAAATATTGAAAAACTGATATTGAAAAACCGATATTGAAAAACCGATATTGAAACCGATATTGGAACCGATATTCAAAAACCGATATTGAAAAACAAATATTGAAAAACTGATATTGAAAAACCGATATTGAAAAACCGATATTGAAACCGATATTAGAACCGATATTGAAATCCAAATATTGAAAAACTGATATCGAAAAACTGATATTGAAAAACCGATATTGAATCCGATATTGAATCCGATATTTGAACCGATATTCAAAAACCGATATTGGAGAACAAATATTGAAAAACTGATATTGAAAAACCGATATTGAAAAACCGATATTGAAAAACCTATATCGAAAAACTTATATTGCAAAACCGATATTGAATCCGATATTAGAACCGATATTCAAAAACCGATATTGAAACACCTATATCGAAAAACTTATATTGCAAAACCGATATTAAATCCGATATTAGAACTGATATTGAAAAACCGATATTGAAAAACAAATATTGAAAAACTGATATCGAAAAACTGATATTGAAAAACCGATATTGAATCCGATATTAGAACCGATATTCAAAAACCGATATTGGAGAACAAATATTGAAAAACTGATATTGAAAAACTGATATTAAAAAACCGATATTGAAAAACCGATATTGAAAAACCTATATCGAAAAACTGATATTGCAAAACCGATATTGAATCCGATATTAGAACCGATATTCAAAAACCGATATTGGAGAACAAATATTGAAAAACTGATATTGAAAAACCGATATTGAAAAACCGATATTGAAACCGATATTAGAACCGATATTCAAAAACTAATATTGAAAAACCGATATTCAAAAACCGATATTGAAACCGATATTAGAACCGATATTCAATAACCGATATTGAAAACCAAATATTGAAAAACTGATATTGAAAAACCGATATTGAAAAACCGATATTGAAACCGATATTAGAACCGATATTGAAACACCGATATTGAAAAACAAATATTGAAAAACTGATATCGAAAAACTTATATTGAAAAACCGATATTGAATCCGATATTAGAACAAATATTGAAAAACTGATATTGAAAAACCGATATTGAAAAACCGATATTGAAACCGATATTGGAACCGATATTAGAACCGATATTCAAAAACCGATATTGAAATCCAAATATTGAAAAACTGATATCGAAAAACTGATATTGAAAAACCGATATTGAATCCGATATTGAATCCGATATTAGAACCGATATTCAAAAACCGATATTGGAGAACAAATATTGGAAAACCGATATTGAAAAACCGATATTGAAACCGATATTGAAAAACCGATATTGAAAAACAAATATTGAAAAACCGATATTGAAAAACCGATATTGAAAAACCGATATTAGAACCGATATTCAAAAACCGATATTGGAGAACAAATATTGAAAAACTGATATTGAAAAACCGATATTGGAAAACCGATATTGAAAAACCTATATCGAAAAACTTATATTGCAAAACCGATATTGAATCCGATATTAGAACCGATATTCAATAACCGATATTGAAAACCAAATATTGAAAAACTGATATTGAAAAACCGATATTGAAAAACCGATATTGAATCCGATATTAGAACAAATATTGAAAAACTGATATTGAAAAACCGATATTGGAAAACCGATATTGAAAAACCTATATCGAAAAACTTATATTGCAAAACCGATATTGAATCCGATATTAGAACCGATATTGAAAAACCGATATTGAAAAACAAATATTGAAAAACTGATATCGAAAATCTGATACTGAAAAACCGATATTGAATCCGATATTAGAACCGATATTGAAAAACCGATATTGAAAAACAAATAATGAATAACTGATATTGAAAAACCGATATTGAAAAACCGATATTGAAAAACCTATATCGAGAAACTGATATTGCAAAACCGATATTAAATCCGATATTAGAACCGATATTGAAAAACAAATATTGAAAAACTGATATCGAAAAACAGATATTGAAAAACCGATATTGAATCCGATATTAGAACCGATATTCAAAAACCGATATTGGAGAACAAATATTGAAAAACTGATATTGAAAAACCGATATTGAAAAACCGATATTGAAAAACCGATATTGAAACCGATATTAGAACCGATATTCAAAAACCGATATTGAAAACCAATTATTGAAAAACTGATATTCAAAAACCGATATTCAAAAACCGATATTGAAACCGATATTAGAACCGATATTCAAAAACCGATATTGGAGAACAAATATTGAAAAACTGATATCGAAAAACTGATATTGAAAAACCGATATTAAATCCGATATTAGAACCGATATTCAAAAACCGATATTGAAAACCAAATATTGAAAAACTGATATTCAAAAACCGATATTCAAAAACCGATATTGAAACCGATATTAGAACCGATATTCAAAAACCGATATTGGAGAACAAATATTGAAAAACTGATATTGAAAAACCGATATTGAATCCGATATTAGAACCGATATTCAAAAACTGATATTGGAGAACAAATATTGAAAAACTGATATTGAAAAACCGATATTGAAAAACCGATATGGAAAAACCGATATTGAATCCGATATTAGAACCGATATTCAAAAACCGATATTGAAAAACAAATATTGAAAAACTGATATTGAAAAACCGATATTGAAACCGATATTAGAACCGATATTTAAAAACCGATATTGAAAAACAAATATTGAAAAACTGATATTGAAAAACCGATATTGAAAAACCGATATTGAAACCGATATTAGAACCGATATACAAAAACCGATATTGAAATCCAAATATTGAAATACTGATATCGAAAAACTGATATTGAAAAACCGATATTGAATCCGATATTGAATCCGATATTAGAACAAATATTCAAAAACCGATATTGAAAAACAAATATTGAAAAACTGATATTGAAAAACCGATATTGAAAAACCGATATTGAAACCGATATTAGAACCGATATTCAAAAACCGATATTGGAGAACAAATATTGGAAAACCGATATTAAATCCGATATTGAAAAACAAATATTGAAAAACTGATATCGAAAAACTGATATTGAAAAACCGATATTGAATCCGATATTGAATCCGATATTAGAACCGATATTCAAAAACCGATATTGGAGAACAAATATTGGAAAACCGATATTGAAAAACCGATATTGAAAAACAAATAATGAAAAACTGATATTGAAAAACCGATATTGAAAAACCGATATTGAAAAACCTATATCGAGAAACTGATATTGCAAAACCGATATTAAATCCGATATTAGAACCGATATTGAAAAACAAATATTGAAAAACTGATATCGAAAAACAGATATTGAAAAACCGATATTGAATCCGATATTAGAACCGATATTCAAAAACCGATATTGGAGAACAAATATTGAAAAACTGATATTGAAAAACCGATATTGAAAAACCGATATTGAAACCGATATTAGAACCGATATTCATAAACCGATATTGAAACCGATATTAGAACCGATATTCAAAAACCGATATTGGAGAACAAATATTGAAAAACTGATATCGAAAAACTGATATTGAAAAACCGATATTGAATCCGATATTGAATCCGATATTAGAACCGATATTCAAAAACCGATATTGGAGAACAAATATTGAAAAACCGATATTGAAAAACCTATATCGAAAAACTGATATTGCAAAACCGATATTAAATCCGATATTAGAACCGATATTGAAAAACAAATATTGAAAAACTGATATTGAAAAACCGATATTGAAAAACCGATATTGAAACCGATATTGAAAAACCGATATTGAAAAACCGATATTGAAACCGATATTGAAAAACCGATATTGAAAAACCGATATTGAAAAACAAATATTGAAAAACCGATATTGAAAAACCGATATTGAAAAACCGATATTGAAAAACCGATATTGAAAAACCGATATTGAATCCGATATTAGAACCGATATTCAAAAACCGATATTGGAGAACAAATATTGAAAAACTGATATTGAAAAACCGATATTGAAAAACCGATATTGAAAAACCGATATTGAATCCGATATTAGAACCGATATTCAAAAACCGATATTGAAAAACAAATATTGAAAAACTGATATTGAAAAACCGATATTGAAACCGATATTAGAACCCATATTTAAAAACCGATATTGAAAAACAAATATTGAAAAACTGATATTGAAAAAACGATATTGAATCCGATATTAGAACCGATATTCAAAAACCGATATTGGAGAACAAATATTGAAAAACTGATATTGAAAAACCGATATTGAAAAACCGATATTGAAAAACCTATATCGAAAAACTTATATTGCAAAACCGATATTGAATCCGATATTAGAACCGATATTGAAAAACCGATATTGAAAAACAAATATTGAAAAACTGATATTGAAAAAACGATATTGAAAAACAAATATTGAAAAACTTATATTCAAAAACCGATATTGAAACCGATATTAGAACCGATATTCAATAACCGATATTGAAAACCAAATATTGAAAAACTGATATTGAAAAACCGATATTGAAAAACCGATATTGAAACCGATATTAGAACCGATATTGAAAAACCGATATTGAAAAACAAATATTGAAAAACTGATAACGAAAAACTTATATTGAAAAACCGATATTGAATCCGATATTAGAACAAATATTGAAAAACTGATATTGAAAAACCGATATTGAAAAACCGATATTGAAACCGATATTAGAACCGATATTCAAAAACCGATATTGAAAAACAAATATTGAAAAACTGATATTGAAAAACCGATATTGAAAAACCGATATTGAAACCGATATTAGAACCGATATTCAAAAACCAATATTGAAATCCAAATATTGAAAAACTGATATCGAAAAACTGATATTGAAAAACCGATATTGAATCCGATATTGAATCCGATATTAGAACCGATATTCAAGAACCGATATTGGAGAACAAATATTGGAAAACCGATATTGAAAAACCGATATTGAAACCGATATTGAAAAACCGATATTGAAAAACAAATATTGAAAAACCGATATTGAAAAACCGATATTGAAAAACCGATATTAGAACCGATATTCAAAAACCGATATTGGAGAACAAATATTGAAAAACTGATATTGAAAAACCGATATTGGAAAACCGATATTGAAAAACCTATATCGAGAAACTTATATTGCAAAACCGATATTGAATCCGATATTAGAACCGATATTGAAAAACCGATATTGAAAAACAAATATTGAAAAACTGATATCGAAAATCTGATACTGAAAAACCGATATTGAATCCGATATTAGAACCGATATTGAAAAACCGATATTGAAAAACAAATAATGAATAACTGATATTGAAAAACCGATATTGAAAAACCGATATTGAAAAACCTATATCGAGAAACTGATATTGCAAAACCGATATTAAATCCGATATTAGAACCGATATTGAAAACCGATATTGAAAAACTGATATCGAAAAACAGATATTGAAAAACCGATATTGAATCCGATATTAGAACCGATATTCAAAAACCGATATTGGAGAACAAATATTGAAAAACTGATATTGAAAAACCGATATTGAAAAACCGATATTGAAAAACCGATATTGAAACCGATATTAGAACCGATATTCAAAAACCGATATTGAAAACCAATTATTGAAAAACTGATATTCAAAAACCGATATTCAAAAACCGATATTGAAACCGATATTAGAACCGATATTCAAAAACCGATATTGGAGAACAAATATTGAAAAACTGATATCGAAAAACTGATATTGAAAAACCGATATTAAATCCGATATTAGAACCGATATTCAAAAACCGATATTGAAAACCAAATATTGAAAAACTGATATTCAAAAACCGATATTCAAAAACCGATATTGAAACCGATATTAGAACCGATATTCAAAAACCGATATTGGAGAACAAATATTGAAAAACTGATATTGAAAAACCGATATTGAATCCGATATTAGAACCGATATTCAAAAACTGATATTGGAGAACAAATATTGAAAAACTGATATTGAAAAACCGATATTGAAAAACCGATATGGAAAAACCGATATTGAATCCGATATTAGAACCGATATTCAAAAACCGATATTGAAAAACAAATATTGAAAAACTGATATTGAAAAACCGATATTGAAACCGATATTAGAACCGATATTTAAAAACCGATATTGAAAAACAAATATTAAAAAACTGATATTGAAGAACCGATATTGAAAAACCGATATTGAAACCGATATTAGAACCGATATACAAAAACCGATATTGAAATCCAAATATTGAAATACTGATATCGAAAAACTGATATTGAAAAACCGATATTGAATCCGATATTGAATCCGATATTAGAACAAATATTGAAAAACTGATATTGAAAAACCGATATTGAAAAACCGATATTGAAACCGATATTAGAACCGATATTCAAAAACCGATATTGAAAAACAAATATTGAAAAACTGATATTGAAAAACCGATATTGAAAAACCGATATTGAAACCGATATTAGAACCGATATTCAAAAACCGATATTGAAATCCAAATATTGAAAAACTGATATCGAAAAACTGATATTGAAAAACCGATATTGAATCCGATATTGAATCCGATATTAGAACCGATATTCAAAAACCGATATTGGAGAACAAATATTGGAAAACCGATATTGAAAAACCGATATTGAAACCGATATTGAAACCGATATTGAAAAACCGATATTGAAAAACAAATATTGAAAAACCGATATTGAAAAACCGATATTGAAAAACCGATATTAGAACCGATATTCAAAAACCGATATTGGAGAACAAATATTGGAAAACCGATATTAAATCCGATATTGAAAAACAAATATTGAAAAACTGATATCGAAAAACTGATATTGAAAAACCGATATTGAATCCGATATTGAATCCGATATTAGAACCGATATTCAAAAACCGATATTGGAGAACAAATATTGGAAAACCGATATTGAAAAACCGATATTGAAACCGATATTGAAACCGATATTGAAAAACCGATATTGAAAAACAAATATTGAAAAACCGATATTGAAAAACCGATATTGAAAAACCGATATTAGAACCGATATTCAAAAACCGATATTGGAGAACAAATATTGGAAAACCGATATTGAAAAACTGATATCGAAAAACTGATATTGAAAAACCGATATTGAATCCGATATTGAATCCGATATTAGAACCGATATTCAAAAACCGATATTGGAGAACAAATATTGGAAAACCGATATTGAAAAACCGATATTGAAACCGATATTGAAAAACCGATATTGAAAAACAAATATTGAAAAACCGATATTGAAAAACCGATATTGAAAAACCGATATTGAATCCGATATTAGAACCGATATTCAAAAACCGATATTGGAGAACAAATATTGAAAAACTGATATTGAAAAACCGATATTGAAAAACCGATATTGAAAAACCTATATCGAAAAACTTATATTGCAAAACCGATATTGAATCCGATATTAGAACCGATATTGAAAAACCGATATTGAAAAACAAATATTGAAAAACTGATATTGAAAAACCGATATTGAATCCGATATTAGAACCGATATTGGAGAACAAATATTGAAAAACTGATATTGAAAAACTGATATTGAAAAACCGATATTGAAAAACCGATATTGAAAAACCTATATCGAAAAACTGATATTGAAAAACCGATATTAAATCCGATATTAGAACCGATATTCAAAAACCGATATTGAAAACCAAATATTGAAAAACTGATATTCAAAAACCGATATTCAAAAACCGATATTGAAACCGATATTAGAACCGATATTCAAAAACCGATATTGGAGAACAAATATTGAAAAACTGATATTGAAAAACCGATATTGAATCCGATATTAGAACCGATATTCAAAAACTGATATTGGAGAACAAATATTGAAAAACTGATATTGAAAAACCGATATTGATAAACCGATATGGAAAAACCGATATTGAATCCGATATTAGAACCGATATACAAAAACCGATATTGAAAAACAAATATTGAAAAACTGATATTGAAAAACCGATATTGAAACCGATATTAGAACCGATATTTAAAAACCGATATTGAAAAACAAATATTGAAAAACTGATATTGAAAAACCGATATTGAAAAACCGATATTGAAACCGATATTAGAACCGATATACAAAAACCGATATTGAAATCCAAATATTGAAATACTGATATCGAAAAACTGATATTGAAAAACCGATATTGAATCCGATATTGAATCCGATATTAGAACAAATATTGAAAAACTGATATTGAAAAACCGATATTGAAAAACCGATATTGAAACCGATATTAGAACCGATATTCAAAAACCGATATTGAAAAACAAATATTGAAAAACTGATATTGAAAAACCGATATTGAAAAACCGATATTGAAACCGATATTAGAACCGATATTCAAAAACCGATATTGAAATCCAAATATTGAAAAACTGATATCGAAAAACTGATATTGAAAAACCGATATTGAATCCGATATTGAAACCGATATTAGAACCGATATTCAAAAACCGATATTGGAGAACAAATATTGAAAAACTGATATTGAAAAACCGATATTGAAAAACCGATATTGAAAAACCGATATTGAATCCGATATTAGAACCGATATTCAAAAACCGATATTGGAGAACAAATATTGAAAAACTGATATTGAAAAACCGATATTGAAAAACCGATATTGAATCCGATATTAGAACCGATATTCAAAAACCGATATTGGAGAACAAATATTGAAAAACTGATATTGAAAAACCGATATTGAAAAACCGATATTGAAAAACCTATATCGAAAAACTTATATTGCAAAACCGATATTGAATCCGATATTAGAACCGATATTGAAAAACCGATATTGAAAACCAAATATTGAAAAACTGATATTGAAAAACCGATATTGAAAAACAAATATTGAAAAACTGATATCGAAAAACTTATATTGAAAAACCGATATTGAATCCGATATTAGAACAAATATTGAAAAACTGATATTGAAAAACCGATATTGAAAAACCGATATTAGAACCGATATTCAAAAACCGATATTGGAGAACAAATATTGGAAAACCGATATTGAATCCGATATTGAAAAACAAATATTGAAAAACTGATATCGAAAAACTGATATTGAAAAACCGATATTGAATCCGATATTGAATCCGATATTAGAACCGATATTCAAAAACCGATATTGGAGAACAAATATTGGAAAACCGATATTGAAAAACCGATATTGAAACCGATATTGAAAAACCGATATTGAAAAACAAATATTGAAAAACCGATATTGAAAAACCGATATTGAAAAACCGATATTGAATCCGATATTAGAACCGATATTCAAAAACCGATATTGGAGAACAAATATTGAAAAACTGATATTGAAAAACCGATATTGAAAAACCGATATTGAAAAACCTATATCGAAAAACTTATATTGCAAAACCGATATTGAATCCGATATTAGAACCGATATTGAAAAACCGATATTGAAAAACAAATATTGAAAAACTGATATTGAAAAACCGATATTGAATCCGATATTAGAACCGATATTGGAGAACAAATATTGAAAAACTGATATTGAAAAACTGATATTGAAAAACCGATATTGAAAAACCGATATTGAAAAACCTATATCGAAAAACTGATATTGAAAAACCGATATTAAATCCGATATTAGAACCGATATTCAAAAACCGATATTGAAAACCAAATATTGAAAAACTGATATTGAAAAACCGATATTGAAACCGATATTAGAACCGATATTTAAAAACCGATATTGAAAAACAAATATTGAAAAACTGATATTGAAAAACCGATATTGAAAAACCGATATTGAAACCGATATTAGAACCGATATACAAAAACCGATATTGAAATCCAAATATTGAAATACTGATATCGAAAAACTGATATTGAAAAACCGATATTGAATCCGATATTAGAACAAATATTGAAAAACTGATATTGAAAAACCGATATTGAAAAACCGATATTGAAACCGATATTAGAACCGATATTCAAAAACCGATATTGAAAAACAAATATTGAAAAACTGATATTGAAAAACCGATATTGAAAAACCGATATTGAAACCGATATTAGAACCGATATTCAAAAACCGATATTGAAATCCAAATATTGAAAAACTGATATCGAAAAACTGATATTGAAAAACCGATATTGAATCCGATATTGAAACCGATATTAGAACCGATATTCAAAAACCGATATTGGAGAACAAATATTGAAAAACTGATATTGAAAAACCGATATTGAAAAACCGATATTGAAAAACCGATATTGAATCCGATATTAGAACCGATATTCAAAAACCGATATTGGAGAACAAATATTGAAAAACTGATATTGAAAAACCGATATTGAAAAACCGATATTGAAAAACCGATATTAGAACCGATATTCAAAAACCGATATTGGAGAACAAATATTGGAAAACCGATATTAAATCCGATATTGAAAAACAAATATTGAAAAACTGATATCGAAAAACTGATATTGAAAAACCGATATTGAATCCGATATTGAATCCGATATTAGAACCGATATTCAAAAACCGATATTGGAGAACAAATATTGGAAAACCGATATTGAAAAACCGATATTGAAACCGATATTGAAACCGATATTGAAAAACCGATATTGAAAAACAAATATTGAAAAACCGATATTGAAAAACCGATATTGAAAAACCGATATTAGAACCGATATTCAAAAACCGATATTGGAGAACAAATATTGGAAAACCGATATTGAATCCGATATTGAAAAACAAATATTGAAAAACTGATATCGAAAAACTGATATTGAAAAACCGATATTGAATCCGATATTGAATCCGATATTAGAACCGATATTCAAAAACCGATATTGGAGAACAAATATTGGAAAACCGATATTGAAAAACCGATATTGAAACCGATATTGAAAAACCGATATTGAAAAACAAATATTGAAAAACCGATATTGAAAAACCGATATTGAAAAACCGATATTGAATCCGATATTAGAACCGATATTCAAAAACCGATATTGGAGAACAAATATTGAAAAACTGATATTGAAAAACCGATATTGAAAAACCGATATTGAAAAACCTATATCGAAAAACTTATATTGCAAAACCGATATTGAATCCGATATTAGAACCGATATTGAAAAACCGATATTGAAAAACAAATATTGAAAAACTGATATTGAAAAACCGATATTGAATCCGATATTAGAACCGATATTGGAGAACAAATATCGAAAAACTGATATTGAAAAACTGATATTGAAAAACCGATATTGAAAAACCGATATTGAAAAACCTATATCGAAAAACTGATATTGCAAAACCGATATTAAACCCGATATTAGAACCGATATTGAAAAACAAATATTGAAAAACTGATATCGAAAAACTGATATTGAAAAACCGATATTGAATCCGATATTAGAACCGATATTCAAAAACCGATATTGGAGAACAAATATTGAAAAACTGATATTGAAAAACCGATATTGAAACCGATATTAGAACCGATATTCAAAAACCGATATTGGAGAACAAATATTGGAAAACCGATATTGAAAAACCGATATTGAAACCGATATTGAAAAACCGATATTGAAAAACAAATATTGAAAAACCGATATTGAAAAACCGATATTGAAAAACCGATATTGAATCCGATATTAGAACCGATATTCAAAAACCGATATTGGAGAACAAATATTGAAAAACTGATATTGAAAAACCGATATTGAAAAACCGATATTGAAAAACCTATATCGAAAAACTTATATTGCAAAACCGATATTGAATCCGATATTAGAACCGATATTGAAAAACCGATATTGAAAAACAAATATTGAAAAACTGATATTGAAAAACCGATATTGAATCCAATATTAGAACCGATATTGGAGAACAAATATTGAAAAACTGATATTGAAAAACTGATATTGAAAAACCGATATTGAAAAACCGATATTGAAAAACCTATATCGAAAAACTGATATTGCAAAACCGATATTAAACCCGATATTAGAACCGATATTGAAAAACAAATATTGAAAAACTGATATCGAAAAACTGATATTGAAAAACCGATATTGAATCCGATATTAGAACCGATATTCAAAAACCGATATTGGAGAACAAATATTGAAAAACTGATATTGAAAAACCGATATTGAAAAACCGATATTGAAACCGATATTAGAACCGATATTCAAAAACCGATATTGAAAACCAAATATTGAAAAACTGATATTCAAAAACCGATATTCAAAAACCGATATTGAAACCGATATTAGAACCGATATTGAAAAACAAATATTGAAAAACTGATATTGAAAAACCGACATTGAAAAACCTATATCGAAAAACTGATATTGCAAAACCGATATTGATAAACCGATATTGAATCCGATATTAGAACCGATATTCAAAAACCGATATTGGAGAACAAATATTGAAAAACTGATATTGAAAAACCGATATTGAAAAACCGATATTGAAAAACCGATATTGAATCCGATATTAGAACCGATATTCAAAAACCGATATTGGAGAACAAATATTGAAAAACTGATATTGAAAAACCGATATTGAAACCGATATTAGAACCGATATTCAAAAACCGATATTGGAGAACAAATATTGGAAAACCGATATTGAAAAACCGATATTGAAACCGATATTGAAAAACCGATATTGAAAAACAAATATTGAAAAACCGATATTGAAAAACCGATATTGAAAAACCGATATTGAATCCGATATTAGAACCGATATTCAAAAACCGATATTGGAGAACAAATATTGAAAAACTGATATTGAAAAACCGATATTGAAAAACCGATATTGAAAAACCTATATCGAAAAACTTATATTGCAAAACCGATATTGAATCCGATATTAGAACCGATATTGAAAAACCGATATTGAAAAACAAATATTGAAAAACTGATATTGAAAAACCGATATTGAATCCAATATTAGAACCGATATTGGAGAACAAATATTGAAAAACTGATATTGAAAAACTGATATTGAAAAACCGATATTGAAAAACCGATATTGAAAAACCTATATCGAAAAACTGATATTGCAAAACCGATATTAAACCCGATATTAGAACCGATATTGAAAAACAAATATTGAAAAACTGATATCGAAAAACTGATATTGAAAAACCGATATTGAATCCGATATTAGAACCGATATTCAAAAACCGATATTGGAGAACAAATATTGAAAAACTGATATTGAAAAACCGATATTGAAAAACCGATATTGAAACCGATATTAGAACCGATATTCAAAAACCGATATTGAAAACCAAATATTGAAAAACTGATATTCAAAAACCGATATTCAAAAACCGATATTGAAACCGATATTAGAACCGATATTGAAAAACAAATATTGAAAAACTGATATTGAAAAACCGACATTGAAAAACCTATATCGAAAAACTGATATTGCAAAACCGATATTGATAAACCGATATTGAATCCGATATTAGAACCGATATTCAAAAACCGATATTGGAGAACAAATATTGAAAAACTGATATTGAAAAACCGATATTGAAAAACCGATATTGAAAAACCGATATTGAATCCGATATTAGAACCGATATTCAAAAACCGATATTCGAGAACAAATATTGAAAAACTGATATTGAAAAACCGATATTGAAAAACCTATATCGAAAAACATATATTGCAAAACCGATATTGAATCCGATATTAGAACCGATATTGAAAAACCGATATTGAAAAACCGATATTGAATCCGATATTAGAACCGATATTGAAAAACCGATATTGAAAAACAAATATTGAAAAACTGATATTGAAAAACCGATATTGAATCCGATATTAGAACCGATATTCAAAAACCGATATTGGAGAACAAATATTGAAAAACTGATATTGAAAAACTGATATTGAAAAACCGATATTGAAAAACCGATATTGAAAAACCTATATCGAAAAACTGATATTGCAAAACCGATATTAAATCCGATATTAGAACCGATATTGAAAAACAAATATTGAAAAACTGATATCGAAAAACTGATATTGAAAAACCGATATTGAATCCGATATTAGAACCGATATTCAAAAACCGATATTGGAGAACAAATATTGAAAAACTGATATTGAAAAACCGATATTGAAAAACCGATATTGAAACCGATATTAGAACCGATATTCAAAAACCGATATTGAAAACCAAATATTGAAAAACTGATATTCAAAAACCGATATTCAAAAACCGATATTGAAACCGATATTAGAACCGATATTCAAAAACCGATATTGGAGAACAAATATTGAAAAACTGATATTGAAAAACCGATATTGAATCCGATATTAGAACCGATATTCAAAAACCGATATTGGAGAACAAATATTGAAAAACTGATATTGAAAAACCGATATTGAAAAACCGATATTGAAAAACCGATATTGAAAAACCGATATTGAATCCGATATTAGAACCGATATTCAAAAACCGATATTGAAAAACAAATATTGAAAAACTGATATTGAAAAACCGATATTGAAAAACCGATATTGAAACCGATATTAGAACCGATATTCAAAAACCGATATTGAAAAACAAATATTGAAAAACTGATATTGAAAAACCGATATTGAAAAACCGATATTGAAACCGATATTAGAACAAATATTGAAAAACTGATATTGAAAAACCGATATTGAAAAACCGATATTGAAACCGATATTAGAACCGATATTCAAAAACCGATATTCAAAAACAAATATTGAAAAACTGATATTGAAAAACCGATATTGAAAAACCGATATTGAAACCGATATTAGAACCGATATTCAAAAACCGATATTGAAATCCAAATATGGAAAAACTGATATCGAAAAACTGATATTGAAAAACCGATATTGAATCCGATATTGAATCCGATATTAGAACCGATATTCAAAAACCGATATTGGAGAACAAATATTGAAAAACTGATATTGAAAAACCGATATTGAATCCGATATTAGAACCGATATTAGAACCGATATTCAAAAACCGATATTGGAGAACAAATATTGGAAAACCGATATTGCAACCGATATTGAAAAACCGATATTGAAAAACAAATATTGAAAAACCGATATTGAAAAACCGATATTGAAAAACAAATATTGAAAAACCGATATTGAATCCGATATTAGAACCGATATTCAAAAACCGATATTGGAGAACAAATATTGAAAAACTGATATTGAAAAACCGATATTCAAAAACCGATATTGAAACACCTATATCGAAAAACTTATATTGCAAAACCGATATTAAATCCGATATTAGAACTGATATTGAAAAACCGACATTGAAAAACAAATATTGAAAAACTGATATCGAAAAACTGATATTGAAAAACCGATATTGAATCCGATATTAGAACCGATATTCAAAAACCGATATTGGAGAACAAATATTGAAAAACTGATATTGAAAAACTGATATTGAAAAACCGATATTGCAAAACCGATATTGAAAAACCTATATCGAAAAACTGATATTGCAAAACCGATATTGAATCCGATATTAGAACCGATTTTCAAAAACCGATATTGGAGAACAAATATTGAAAAACCGATATTGAAAAACAAATATTGAAAAACCGATATTGAAAAACCGATATTAGAACCGATATTCAAAAACCGATATTGAAAACCAAATATTGAAAAACTGATATTGAAAAACCGATATTGAATCCGATATTAGAACCGATATTAGAACCGATATTCAAAAACCGATATTGGAGAACAAATATTGGAAAACCGATATTGCAACCGATATTGAAAAACCGATATTGAAAAACAAATATTGAAAAACCGATATTGAAAAACCGATATTGAATCCGATATTAGAACCGATATTCAAAAACCGATATTGGAGAACAAATATTGAAAAACTGATATTGAAAAACCGATATTCAAAAACCGATATTGAAACACCTATATCGAAAAACTTATATTGCAAAACCGATATTAAATCCGATATTAGAACTGATATTGAAAAACCGATATTGAAAAACAAATATTGAAAAACTGATATCGAAAAACTGATATTGAAAAACCGATATTGAATCCGATATTAGAACCGATATTCAAAAACCGATATTGGAGAACAAATATTGAAAAACTGATATTGAAAAACTGATATTGAAAAACCGATATTGAAAAACCGATATTGAAAAACCTATATCGAAAAACTGATATTGCAAAACCGATATTGAATCCGATATTAGAACCGATATTCAAAAACCGATATTGGAGAACAAATATTGAAAAACTGATATTGAAAAACCGGTATTGAAAAACTGATATTGAAACCGATATTAGAACCGATATTCAAAAACCGATATTCAAAAACTAATATTGAAAAACCGATATTCAAAAACCGATATTGAAACCGATATTAGAACCGATATTCAATAACCGATATTGAAAACCAAATATTGAAAAACTGATATTGAAAAACCGATATTGAAAAACCGATATTGAAACCGATATTAGAACCGATATTGAAACACCGATATTGAAAAACAAATATTGAAAAACTGATATCGAAAAACTTATATTGAAAAACCGATATTGAATCCGATATTAGAACAAATATTGAAAAACTGATATTGAAAAACCGATATTGAAAAACCGATATTGAAACCGATATTGGAACCGATATTCAAAAACCGATATTGAAAAACAAATATTGAAAAACTGATATTGAAAAACCGATATTGAAAAACCGATATTGAAACCGATATTAGAACCGATATTGAAATCCAAATATTGAAAAACTGATATCGAAAAACTGATATTGAAAAACCGATATTGAATCCGATATTGAATCCGATTTTAGAACCGATATTCATAAACCGATATTGGAGAACAAATATTGAAAAACTGATATTGAAAAACCGATATTGAAAAACCGATATTGAAAAACCTATATCGAAAAACTTATATTGCAAAACCGATATTGAATCCGATATTAGAACCGATATTGAAAAACCGATATTGAAAAACTGATATTGAAAAACCGATATTGAATAACCGATATTGAATCCGATATTAGAACCGATATTGAAAAACCGATATTGAAAAACAAATATTGAAAAACTTATATTCAAAAACCGATATTGAAACCGATATTAGAACCGATATTCAATAACCGATATTGAAAACCAAATATTGAAAAACTGATATTGAAAAACCGATATTGAAAAACCGATATTGAAACCGATATTAGAACCGATATTGAAAAACCGATATTGAAAAACAAATATTGAAAAACTGATATCGAAAAACTTATATTGAAAAACCGATATTGAATCCGATATTAGAACAAATATTGAAAAACAGATATTGAAAAACCGATATTGAAAAACCGATATTGAAACCGATATTAGAACCGATATTCAAAAACCGATATTGAAAAACAAATATTGAAAAACTGATATTGAAAAACCGATATTGAAAAACCGATATTGAAAAACCTATATCGAAAAACTTATATTGCAAAACCGATATTGAATCCGATATTAGAACCGATATTGAAAAACCGATATTGAAAAACTGATATTGAAAAACTGATATCGAAAAACTGATATTGCAAAACCGATATTGAATCCGATATTAGAACCGATATTGAAAAACCGATATTGAAAAACTGATATTGAAAAACCGATATTGAATAACCGATATTGAATCCGATATTAGAACCGATATTGAAAAACCGATATTGAAAAACAAATATTGAAAAACTTATATTCAAAAACCGATATTGAAACCGATATTAGAACCGATATTCAATAACCGATATTGAAAACCAAATATTGAAAAACTGATATTGAAAAACCGATATTGAAAAACCGATATTGAAACCGATATTAGAACCGATATTGAAAAACCGATATTGAAAAACAAATATTGAAAAACTGATATCGAAAAACTTATATTGAAAAACCGATATTGAATCCGATATTAGAACAAATATTGAAAAACAGATATTGAAAAACCGATATTGAAAAACCGATATTGAAACCGATATTAGAACCGATATTCAAAAACCGATATTGAAAAACAAATATTGAAAAACTGATATTGAAAAACCGATATTGAAAAACCGATATTGAAACCGATATTAGAACCGATATTCAAAAACCGATATTGAAATCCAAATATTGAAAAACTGATATCGAAAAACTGATATTGAAAAACCGATATTGAATCCGATATTGAATCCGATATTAGAACCGATATTCAAAAACCGATATTGGAGAACAAATATTGGAAAACCGATATTGAAAAACCGATATTGAAACCGATATTGAAACCGATATTGAAAAACCGATATTGAAAACCAAATATTGAAAAACCGATATTGAAAAACCGATATTGAAAAACCGATATTAGAACCGATATTCAAAAACCGATATTGGAGAACAAATATTGAAAAACTGATATTGAAAAACCGATATTGAATCCGATATTAGAACCGATATTCAAAAACCGATATTGGAGAACAAATATTGAAAAACTGATATTGAAAAACCGATATTGAAAAACCGATATTGAAAAACCGATATTGAATCCGATATTAGAACCGATATTCAAAAACCGATATTGAAAAACAAATATTGAAAAACTGATATTGAAAAACCGATATTGAATACGATATTGAATCCGATATTAGAACCGATATTCAAAAACCGATATTGGAGAACAAATATTGGAAAACCGATATTGAAAAACCGATATTGAAACCGATATTGAAACCGATATTGAAAAACCGATATTGAAAAACAAATATTGAAAAACCGATATTGAAAAACCGATATTAGAACCGATATTGAAAAACCGATATTGAAAACCAAATATTGAAAAACTGATATTGAAAAACCGATATTGAATCCGATATTAGAACCGGTATTAGATCCGATATTCAAAAACCGATATTGGAGAACAAATATTGGAAAACCGATATTGCAACCGATATTGAAAAACCGATATTGAAAAACAAATATTGAAAAACCGATATTGAAAAACCGATATTGAATCCGATATTAGAACCGATATTCAAAAACCGATATTGGAGAACAAATATTGGAAAACCGATATTGCAACCGATATTGGAGAACAAATATTGGAAAACCGATATTGCAACCGATATTGAAAAACCGATATTGAAAAACAAATATTGAAAAACTGATATTGAAAAACTGATATTGAAAAACCGATATTGAAAAACCGATATTGAAAAACCTATATCGAAAAACTGATATTGCAAAACCGATATTGAATCCGATATTAGAACCGATATTCAAAAACCGATATTGGAGAACAAATATTGAAAAACCGATATTGAAAAACAAATATTGAAAAACCGATATTGAAAAACCGATATTAGAACCGATATTCAAAAACCGATATTGAAAACCAAATATTGAAAAACTGATATTGAAAAACCGATATTGAATCCGATATTAGAACCGATATTAGAACCGATATTCAAAAACCGATATTGGAGAACAAATATTGGAAAACCGATATTGCAACCGATATTGGAGAACAAATATTGGAAAACCGATATTGCAACCGATATTGAAAAACCGATATTGAAAAACAAATATTGAAAAACCGATATTGAAAAACCGATATTGAATCCGATATTAGAACCGATATTCAAAAACCGATATTGAAACCGATATTGAAAAACCGATATTGAAAAACAAATATTGAAAAACCGATATTGAAAAACCGATATTGAAAAACCGATATTAGAACCGATATTCAAAAACCGATATTGGAGAACAAATATTGAAAAACTGATATTGAAAAACCGATATTGGAAAACCGATATTGAAAAACCTATATCGAAAAACTTATATTGCAAAACCGATATTGAATCCGATATTAGAACCGATATTCAATAACCGATATTGAAAACCAAATATTGAAAAACTGATATTGAAAAACCGATATTGAAAAACCGATATTGAATCCGATATTAGAACAAATATTGAAAAACTGATATTGAAAAACCGATATTGAAAAACCGATATTGAAACCGATATTAGAACCGATATTCAAAAACCGATATTGAAAAACAAATATTGAAAAACTGATATTGAAAAACCGATATTGAAAAACCGATATTGAAACCGATATTAGAACCGATATTCAAAAGCCGATATTGAAATCCAAATATTGAAAAACTGATATCGAAAAACTGATATTGAAAAACCGATATTGAATCCGATATTGAATCCGATATTAGAACCGATATTCAAAAACCGATATTGGAGAACAAATATTGAAAAACTGATATTGAAAAACCGATATTCAAAAACCGATATTGAAACACCTATATCGAAAAACTTATATTGCAAAACCGATATTAAATCCGATATTAGAACTGATATTGAAAAACCGATATTGAAAAACAAATATTGAAAAACTGATATCGAAAAACTGATATTGAAAAACCGATATTGAATCCGATATTAGAACCGATATTCAAAAACCGATATTGGAGAACAAATATTGAAAAACTGATATTGAAAAACTGATATTGAAAAACCGATATTGAAAAACCGATATTGAAAAACCTATATCGAAAAACAGATATTGCAAAACCGATATTGAATCCGATATTAGAACCGATATTCAAAAACCGATATTGGAGAACAAATATTGAAAAACTGATATTGAAAAACCGATATTGAAAAACCGATATTGAAACCGATATTAGAACCGATATTCAAAAACCGATATTCAAAAACTAATATTGAAAAACCGATATTCAAAAACCGATATTGAAACCGATATTAGTACCGATATTCAATAACCGATATTGAAAACCAAATATTGAAAAACTGATATTGAAAAACCGATATTGAAAAACCGATATTGAAACCGATATTAGAACCGATATTGAAACACCGATATTGAAAAACAAATATTGAAAAACTGATATCGAAAAACTTATATTGAAAAACCGATATTGAATCCGATATTAGAACAAATATTGAAAAACTGATATTGAAAAACCGATATTGAAAAACCGATATTGAAACCGATATTGGAACCGATATTCAAAAACCGATATTGAAAAACAAATATTGAAAAACTGATATTGAAAAACCGATATTGAAAAACCGATATTGAAACCGATATTAGAACCGATATTGAAACACCGATATTGAAAAACAAATATTGAAAAACTGATATCGAAAAACTTATATTGAAAAACCGATATTGAATCCGATATTAGAACAAATATTGAAAAACTGATATTGAAAAACCGATATTGCAAAACCGATATTGAATCCGATATTAGAACCGATATTCAAAAACCGATATTGAAACACCTATATCGAAAAACTTATATTGCAAAACCGATATTAAATCCGATATTAGAACTGATATTGAAAAACCGATATTGAAAAACAAATATTGAAAAACTGATATCGAAAAACTGATATTGAAAAACCGATATTGAATCCGATATTAGAACCGATATTCAAAAACCGATATTGGAGAACAAATATTGAAAAACTGATATTGAAAAACTGATATTAAAAAACCGATATTGAAAAACCGATATTGAAAAACCTATATCGAAAAACTGATATTGCAAAACCGATATTGAATCCGATATTAGAACCGATATTCAAAAACCGATATTGGAGAACAAATATTGAAAAACTGATATTGAAAAACCGATATTGAAAAACCGATATTGAAACCGATATTAGAACCGATATTCAAAAACCGATATTCAAAAACTAATATTGAAAAACCGATATTCAAAAACCGATATTGAAACCGATATTAGAACCGATATTCAATAACCGATATTGAAAACCAAATATTGAAAAACTGATATTGAAAAACCGATATTGAAAAACCGATATTGAAACCGATATTAGAACCGATATTGAAACACCGATATTGAAAAACAAATATTGAAAAACTGATATCGAAAAACTTATATTGAAAAACCGATATTGAATCCGATATTAGAACAAATATTGAAAAACTGATATTGAAAAACCGATATTGAAAAACCGATATTGAAACCGATATTGGAACCGATATTAGAACCGATATTCAAAAACCGATATTGAAATCCAAATATTGAAAAACTGATATCGAAAAACTGATATTGAAAAACCGATATTGAATCCGATATTGAATCCGATATTAGAACCGATATTCAAAAACCGATATTGGAGAACAAATATTGGAAAACCGATATTGAAAAACCGATATTGAAACCGATATTGAAAAACCGATATTGAAAAAGAAATATTGAAAAACCGATATTGAAAAACCGATATTGAAAAACCGATATTAGAACCGATATTCAAAAACCGATATTGGAGAACAAATATTGAAAAACTGATATTGAAAAACCGATATTGGAAAACCGATATTGAAAAACCTATATCGAAAAACTTATATTGCAAAACCGATATTGAATCCGATATTAGAACCGATATTCAATAACCGATATTGAAAACCAAATATTGAAAAACTGATATTGAAAAACCGATATTGAAAAACCGATATTGAATCCGATATTAGAACAAATATTGAAAAACTGATATTGAAAAACCGATATTGAAAAACCGATATTGAAACCGATATTAGAACCGATATTCAAAAACCGATATTGAAAAACAAATATTGAAAAACTGATATTGAAAAACCGATATTGAAAAACCGATATTGAAACCGATATTAGAACCGATATTCAAAAACCGATATTGAAATCCAAATATTGAAAAACTGATATCGAAAAACTGATATTGAAAAACCGATATTGAATCCGATATTGAATCCGATATTAGAACCGATATTCAAAAACCGATATTGGAGAACAAATATTGAAAAACTGATATTGAAAAACCGATATTCAAAAACCGATATTGAAACACCTATATCGAAAAACTTATATTGCAAGACCGATATTAAATCCGATATTAGAACTGATATTGAAAAACCGATATTGAAAAACAAATATTGAAAAACTGATATCGAAAAACTGATATTGAAAAACCGATATTGAATCCGATATTAGAACCGATATTCAAAAACCGATATTGGAGAACAAATATTGAAAAACTGATATTGAAAAACTGATATTGAAAAACCGTAATTGAAAAACCGATATTGAAAAACCTATATCGAAAAACAGATATTGCAAAACCGATATTGAATCCGATATTAGAACCGATATTCAAAAACCGATATTGGAGAACACATATTGAAAAACTGATATTGAAAAACCGATATTGAAAAACCGATATTGAAACCGATATTAGAACCGATATTCAAAAACCGATATTCAAAAACTAATATTGAAAAACCGATATTCAAAAACCGATATTGAAACCGATATTAGTACCGATATTCAATAACCGATATTGAAAACCAAATATTGAAAAACTGATATTGAAAAACCGATATTGAAAAACCGATATTGAAACCGATATTAGAACCGATATTGAAACACCGATATTGAAAAACAAATATTGAAAAACTGATATCGAAAAACTTATATTGAAAAACCGATATTGAATCCGATATTAGAACAAATATTGAAAAACTGATATTGAAAAACCGATATTGAAAAACCGATATTGAAACCGATATTGGAACCGATATTCAAAAACCGATATTGAAAAACAAATATTGAAAAACTGATATTGAAAAACCGATATTGAAAAACCGATATTGAAACCGATATTAGAACCGATATTGAAATCCAAATATTGAAAAACTGATATCGAAAAACTGATATTGAAAAACCGATATTGAATCCGATATTGAATCCGATATTAGAACCGATATTCAAAAACCGATATTGGAGAACAAATATTGAAAAACTGATATTGAAATACCGATATTGAAAAACCGATATTGAAAAACCTATATCGAAAAACTTATATTGCAAAACCGATATTGAATCCGATATTAGAACCGATATTCAAAAACCGATATTGAAACACCTATATCGAAAAACTTATATTGCAAAACCGATATTAAATCCGATATTAGAACTGATATTGAAAAACCGATATTGAAAAACAAATATTGAAAAACTGATATCGAAAAACTGATATTGAAAAACCGATATTGAATCCGATATTAGAACCGATATTCAAAAACCGATATTGGAGAACAAATATTGAAAATCTGATATTGAAAAACTGATATTAAAAAACCGATATTGAAAAACCGATATTGAAAAACCTATATCGAAAAACTGATATTGCAAAACCGATATTGAATCCGATATTAGAACCGATATTCAAAAACCGATATTGGAGAACAAATATTGAAAAACTGATATTGAAAAACCGATATTGAAAAACCGATATTGAAACCGATATTAGAACCGATATTCAAAAACCGATATTCAAAAACTAATATTGAAAAACCGATATTCAAAAACCGATATTGAAACCGATATTAGAACCGATATTCAATAACCGATATTGAAAACCAAATATTGAAAAACTGATATTGAAAAACCGATATTGAAAAACCGATATTGAAACCGATATTAGAACCGATATTGAAACACCGATATTGAAAAACAAATATTGAAAAACTGATATCGAAAAACTTATATTGAAAAACCGATATTGAATCCGATATTAGAACAAATATTGAAAAACTGATATTGAAAAACCGATATTGAAAAACCGATATTGAAACCGATATTGGAACCGATATTCAAAAACCGATATTGAAAAACAAATATTGAAAAACTGATATTGAAAAACCGATATTGAAAAACCGATATTGAAACCGATATTAGAACCGATATTGAAATCCAAATATTGAAAAACTGATATCGAAAAACTGATATTGAAAAACCGATATTGAATCCGATATTGAATCCGATATTAGAACCGATATTCAAAAACCGATATTGGAGAACAAATATTGAAAAACTGATATTGAAAAACCGATATTGAAAAACCGATATTGAAAAACCTATATCGAAAAACTTATATTGCAAAACCGATATTGAATCCGATATTAGAACCGATATTGAAAAACCGATATTGAAAAACTGATATTGAAAAACCGATATTGAATAACCGATATTGAATCCGATATTAGAACCGATATTGAAAAACCGATATTGAAAAACAAATATTGAAAAACTTATATTCAAAAACCGATATTGAAACCGATATTAGAACCGATATTCAATAACCGATATTGAAAACCAAATATTGAAAAACTGATATTGAAAAACCGATATTGAAAAACCGATATTGAAACCGATATTAGAACCGATATTGAAAAACCGATATTGAAAAACAAATATTGAAAAACTGATATCGAAAAACTTATATTGAAAAACCGATATTGAATCCGATATTAGAACAAATATTGAAAAACAGATATTGAAAAACCGATATTGAAAAACCGATATTGAAACCGATATTAGAACCGATATTCAAAAACCGATATTGAAAAACAAATATTGAAAAACTGATATTGAAAAACCGATATTGAAAAACCGATATTGAAACCGATATTAGAACCGATATTCAAAAACCGATATTGAAATCCAAATATTGAAAAACTGATATCGAAAAACTGATATTGAAAAACCGATATTGAATCCGATATTGAATCCGATATTAGAACCGATATTCAAAAACCGATATTGGATAACAAATATTGGAAAACCGATATTGAAAAACCGATATTGAAACCGATATTGAAACCGATATTGAAAAACCGATATTGAAAAACAAATATTGAAAAACCGATATTGAAAAACCGATATTGAAAAACCGATATTAGAACCGATATTCAAAAACCGATATTGGAGAACAAATATTGAAAAACTGATATTGAAAAACCGATATTGAATCCGATATTAGAACCGATATTCAAAAACCGATATTGGAGAACAAATATTGAAAAACTGATATTGAAAAACCGATATTGAAAAACCGATATTGAAAAACCGATATTGAATCCGATATTAGAACCGATATTCAAAAACCGATATTGAAAAACAAATATTGAAAAACTGATATTGAAAAACCGATATTGAATACGATATTGAATCCGATATTAGAACCGATATTCAAAAACCGATATTGGAGAACAAATATTGGAAAACCGATATTGAAAAACCGATATTGAAACCGATATTGAAACCGATATTGAAAAACCGATATTGAAAAACAAATATTGAAAAACCGATATTGAAAAACCGATATTAGAACCGATATTCAAAAACCGATATTGAAAACCAAATATTGAAAAACTGATATTGAAAAACCGATATTGAATCCGATATTAGAACCGGTATTAGATCCGATATTCAAAAACCGATATTGGAGAACAAATATTGGAAAACCGATATTGCAACCGATATTGAAAAACCGATATTGAAAAACAAATATTGAAAAACCGATATTGAAAAACCGATATTGAATCCGATATTAGAACCGATATTCAAAAACCGATATTGGAGAACAAATATTGAAAAACTGATATTGAAAAACCGATATTCAAAAACCGATATTGAAACACCTATATCGAAAAACTTATATTGCAAAACGGATATTAAATCCAATATTAGAACTGATATTGAAAAACCGATATTGAAAAAGAAATATTGAAAAACTGATATCGAAAAACTGATATTGAAAAACCGATATTGAATCCGATATTAGAACCGACATTCAAAAACCGATATTGGAGAACAAATATTGAAAAACTGATATTGAAAAACTGATATTGAAAAACCGATATTGAAAAACCGATATTGAAAAACCTATATCGAAAAACTGATATTGCAAAACCGATATTGAATCCGATATTAGAACCGATATTCAAAAACCGATATTGGAGAACAAATATTGAAAAACCGATATTGAAAAACAAATATTGAAAAACCGATATTGAAAAACCGATATTAGAACCGATATTCAAAAACCGATATTGAAAACCAAATATTGAAAAACTGATATTGAAAAACCGATATTGAATCCGATATTAGAACCGATATTAGAACCGATATTCAAAAACCGATATTGGAGAACAAATATTGGAAAACCGATATTGCAACCGATATTGGAGAACAAATATTGGAAAACCGATATTGCAACCGATATTGAAAAACCGATATTGAAAAACAAATATTGAAAAACCGATATTGAAAAACCGATATTGAATCCGATATTAGAACCGATATTCAAAAACCGATATTGGAGAACAAATATTGAAAAACTGATATTGAAAAACCGATATTGAAAAACCGATATTGAAAAACCTATATCGAAAAACTGATATTGCAAAACCGATATTGAATCCGATATTAGAACCGATATTGAAAAACCGATATTGAAAAACTGATATTGAAAAACCGATATTGAATAACCGATATTGAATCCGATATTAGAACCGATATTGAAAAACCGATATTGAAAAACAAATATTGAAAAACTTATATTCAAAAACCGATATTGAAACCGATATTAGAACCGATATTCAATAACCGATATTGAAAACCAAATATTGAAAAACTGATTTTGAAAAACCGATATTGAAAAACCGATATTGAAACCGATATTAGAACCGATATTGAAAAACCGATATTGAAAAACAAATATTGAAAAACTGATATCGAAAAACTTATATTGAAAAACCGATATTGAATCCGATATTAGAACAAATATTGAAAAACAGATATTGAAAAACCGATATTGAAAAACCGATATTGAAACCGATATTAGAACCGATATTCAAAAACCGATATTGAAAAACAAATATTGAAAAACTGATATTGAAAAACCGATATTGAAAAACCGATATTAGAACCGATATTCAAAAACCGATATTGGAGAACAAATATTGAAAAACTGATATTGAAAAACCGATATTGAATCCGATATTAGAACCGATATTCAAAAACCGATATTGGAGAACAAATATTGAAAAACTGATATTGAAAAACCGATATTGAAAAACCGATATTGAAAAACCGATATTGAATCCGATATTAGAACCGATATTCAAAAACCGATAATGAAAAACAAATATTGAAAAACTGATATTGAAAAACCGATATTGAATACGATATTGAATCCGATATTAGAACCGATATTCAAAAACCGATATTGGAGAACAAATATTGGAAAACCGATATTGAAAAACCGATATTGAAACCGATATTGAAACCGATATTGAAAAACCGATATTGAAAAACAAATATTGAAAAACCGATATTGAAAAACCGATATTAGAACCGATATTCAAAAACCGATATTGAAAACCAAATATTGAAAAACTGATATTGAAAAACCGATATTGAATCCGATATTAGAACCGGTATTAGATCCGATATTCAAAAACCGATATTGGAGAACAAATATTGGAAAACCGATATTGCAACCGATATTGAAAAACCGATATGGAAAAACAAATATTGAAAAACCGATATTGAAAAACCGATATTGAATCCGATATTAGAACCGATATTCAAAAACCGATATTGGAGAACAAATATTGAAAAACTGATATTGAAAAACCGATATTCAAAAACCGATATTGAAACACCTATATCGAAAAACTTATATTGCAAAACCGATATTAAATCCAATATTAGAACTGATATTGAAAAACCGATATTGAAAAACAAATATTGAAAAACTGATATCGAAAAACTTATATTGAAAAACCGATATTGAATCCGATATTAGAACCGACATTCAAAAACCGATATTGGAGAACAAATATTGAAAAACTGATATTGAAAAACTGATATTGAAAAACCGATATTGAAAAACCGATATTGAAAAACCTATATCGAAAAACTGATATTGCAAAACCGATATTGAATCCGATATTAGAACCGATATTCAAAAACCGATATTGGAGAACAAATATTGAAAAACCGATATTGAAAAACAAATATTGAAAAACCGATATTGAAAAACCGATATTAGAACCGATATTCAAAAACCGATATTGGAGAACAAATAATGAAAAACTGATATTGAAAAACCGATATTGAAAAACCGATATTGAAAAACCGATATTGAAACCCATATTAGAACCGATATTCAAAAACCGATATTGAAAACCAAATATTGGAAAAACCGATATTGAAAACCGATATTGAAAAACCGATACTGAAAAACCTATATCGAAAAACTGATATTGAAAAACCGATATTGAATCCGATATTAGAACGGATATTGAAAAACCGATATTGTAAAGCAAATATTGAAAAACTGATATCGAAAAACTGATATTGAAAAACCGATATTGAATCCGATATTAGAACGGATATTGAAAAACCGATATTGTAAAGCAAATATTGAAAAACTGATATCGAAAAACTGATATTGAAAAACCGATATTGAAACCGATATTAGAACCGAT